>NW_026294469.1:28010523-28293131 GCF_007827085.1 Peromyscus californicus insignis
TCAAGGCCTGGCCTGGGTCATTGGAAATGAGACCACTAGGAATCTGATAGGAAGTAAGTTAAATAAGCAGCCTCCCGAAGCTTCTAGCATTCTCTGGAGGCTCCAAATGAAGAGTGTTTAGCTTAGCCAAGTGTCCCACTGTGTTTTTAGGGTATGTAAACATCAGCCCAGGAATTTGATTTGGGTGGAGGCTGACAGCTGAATTCTTCTGAGCTAGAAAGCATAACAACTTGGTGGGGGGCGTGCCTGCTGGGAGTTCTGGGGGAGAGGTCAAGGAACAGCTGCAACATCCTGACAGAGCACTATCAGGAGAAGCCAGGGAGAATTGCTCTGTGGGCAAAGACAAAGTTGTTCCCGTGAGCTATACAGAATTCACTCCATCTGTCACCCCCAGACTGATACAGGGAAAGCAGGGTCCCCTCTTGGAGTTTTTAGTCTCATTAATAAAGAACTTATGAATGGACTCAAATGGAAGCTCTGGAACAATTTTACTACAGTTTGAGAGAAAACTCCCCGGGGGGAGGGGGGGGCAGCCAACTATAAACCCTAGCAGCGGCTCAGAGGAGGAAAACGGAGGAGACGGAAAAAGCCATGCCATTTAAGCCAGCGTGGAGGTCAGACACTGGAGGGCAAGTGGGTACATGGGAGGGAAGGACGTTTTAGAGAGAGAGTAAAGATGCTCCGGGTGCCGGGGCAACCCAAGATGTTAAAGAAAGCGTGCTTAGAAATGAGATAGAAAACGCAAAAGGAGAAGAAATGCTTACAAGGTTCGAAGGCTGTGGTCCAGTAGGCTACTGTGCTAGGGCTGGGGACTTAACATATCTCAGTAAAGGACCAATTAGTTCTCTGATCTCTTTGGCATGGCTTAAGGAGAGCCTGAGCCTGCCTTCCTGGATGTGGCCCCTTGGCCAGGTGATTGACCCATCCCAACGGGAATGTTCTGTCTTCATTCCCAGAGATTTTATTCTTTTGACCCGGAGTTCTCCAATAATGGGCCTTTATTGCTACTATAACAGTCAAATCTGCTGTCCAGGACAGCCTAGTGTTGGTGGTGGCTTGGGCTCTGTGTGGGACTTTCCAGGAGGGTGACACAGGTAAAGTGAGCCAAGGGATGATCTTCAGAATTTGGCCTGAGCTGGGGCACAGATTGCAACCTTATCTCTCAAGAACAGAAGTAAGACTGTGAAAATGAGAAAGTCGGAGCAGGGTTGAGGTCAGGGGAGGTGAGAGGTCAGAGGCCACACTCTAGGATGGGTTTCACTTTGCAATGTGTTTTACACCTTGGGACCATTGGCCCTCCTCAACCACAGAGATAACTGAGAACTAGGGAAGCTCCTTTTCTGGACTCTGTGATCCTGGCCTTGGCCTTGGCTGACTAGTCCAGGCATGAGAACCTCTCGCCTGGCCCAATGAGCCTCTCCTCCCTTGAAGTTTTGATCTTGGGATGGAAAATCTTTGAGGTTAACTCTCTCTCATGACTGAGAAGGTCACAGTATCTGCCAGTAGTCACAACACACTTCTGTACTGTGGGAAAAGCCCTTCTGAAGGGAAGGGAGGATGCGGCATCCAAGGAGAGAACCAGACGAGACAGTGACAGAGCCCTGGTGATTTTCAGGCCCAGCAGCTCCAGCTGCATCATAGCACATTTTTCTCTAAGTTGGTGACAGTTTGGGTCTCTGCCACATGTATCTAAATGTGCCCAAGGGACACCAAGCAATTCCTTCTCACGCCCTTCATAGGGTATATCCTGTTGACAGCAAGCCGGCAACTAGATAAGGTTAAAGGCAAGACTCCTGCCAGTTAAAGGTGGTCAAGGAGCCACCCCTAGGCAATCAGGCTCACCTTAGGCCATGCCAAAGAGATAGAGTTAAAGGTTGGGGCTCCCCAGCTCCTATCCCCTCACTGGCAGGTCCAAAAGGAACTGGGGACAAACGGCTAACTGTGGTGTCTATTAGCATACCAAAGTACCTGCTGAAATCCCGGCTCTCTCCCAACAAGCACCTGTTAAGAGTCCTTGCTGGCATCCTGGCTCTTCTCGCCCAGCCTCTGCCCCTTACCCCGAATTTCTCCAGCTCTGGGGTTTCCCTTCCCCCAGCTTCTCATTCCTCTATAACCTTGCCACTTCTGCTGGGTGCTCTCTTGGTTCTTCTTGGTCCCCTCCCTCTTGGCCTTCCTTCTGTCAGGTTCCAAAGAAACAAGAGGACAAGCCTCACTCAGTACCTGTGGCTCCTCCCAGCCCTTCTCACCCCATCCTCTACCCCAAACCTCTCCAGCCCAGGGGCTGGGCTTCGCTACTCTTCCCCCAGCTTCTCTTTTTTAATATAAACATACCATTTGGTCACGTGGCCTCTTGGCGATTTTCCATCCCAAGATCAAAACTTCAAGGGAGGAGAGACTCATTGGGCCAGGCGAGAGGTTCTCATGCCTGGACTAGTCAGCCAAGGCCAAGGCCAGGATCACAGAGTCCAGAAAAGGAGCTTCCCTAGTTCTCAGTTATCTCCTGGTGCCCTCTTTCGTCCCCTCTTCTCTTCCTCTCTCGATCCCCACCCCCCACCTCATGGCCTGGTTAAGTCTGGACCCTTCCAGATGCCTCTAGCCGTTCTCTCCCTCACATCTACAATAAAAGCCTTCTCCTCGATCATACCTAGGATTGGTCATGTCCTCATGTCCATTCACGTTCTTCCCTTCGTCTCTCACTCTGTCCCCGCCCCTCCTCTTGTGGCCCAGTCCATGCTGCTGGTCATAAAGTCTACTACTTTCTCTCTCTGCTCTGGGCTCTTCCAGATGCCTCTGACTGTACTCTCCTATCTGCAATAAAAACCTTCCCCGCACCCATACCCTGGAGCAGTCATGTCCTCGCCGAAACCCCCATTTTTATACACTCACCGTATTTATTGCAGTCCATATTTATTTGTTTGTTTTGGTTGTGTGCTTGTTTACTTTCATTTCCAGGGGAAGATCAAGGTTCATTCTGGCTTGTGATTGCCTCAAAATCATCTCAACACCAGACATTGAATGTGTCTGAGCTGTCCGCCCAGTGGGGCATGTGCGTGTGCCAAGTGCCAGGCTGGATGCACAATCAGTGCTTCTTAAGACACAGATAAAGAGCCAGGGGCAGGGCATGATAAATGGGCTGTTTTGAGAAGTTCAATGCAGATCACAGAGGTTTCCGAAGGGAACAGGGAAAGCTGTAATTAGAAAGCATGGGCATTCAGGACAGCCTGCGGGTCAGAGGGGCGGGGCTAGTGGGCTGTGGTGATGGTGAGGGGGAGCAAGAAATGGGCACAGAGGTCCCCGCAGTTCAGGGCTGACATAATTGGACAGAGATCAGCAGCCAGTCACCATGGTAACAGCCAATCCGAGGTGCTGTGCCTATGGCGAGGAGTCAAGGTTTCTAAAGAAGGGACTAAAAATGCTTCCTTTGTTCTCACTCTTTGAGTGAGTTGCTATCGAATCCCTGAAGGGGTGATGCTATGCCTCCCAGGCAGGGCCAACAACTCTGGCCACTGTGCCTGGGAGGGAGCCACGGGAAGGCCCAGGAAACCAGCTGGAGTTGGAGATGGAGAAGCTAAATATGTTTCATGGAACTATTCGTGCCTCTCTGGAGGGTGGTGGCCAACGCGTGGGTTTAGAGTATGAGCACGCAGGGCTCCCATCACAGCTGCGCCTATTAGCAGGTTGTGTGGCCTGGGAATGATCATGCCTCAGTTTCCTTTCATAGCACAATGTATTCATTCGTTTGTTTGTTTGAGACAGGGTTTCTCTGTGTAGCCCCGTGTCTTAGTACGGGTTTCTATTGCTGTGAAGAGACACCATGACCACAGCAACTCTTATAAAGGGAAAACATTTCATTGAGGTGGCTTGCATTTTCAGGGATTTAGTCCATTATCTTCATGGTGGGAGCACAGTGGCATGCAGGCAGACATGATGCTGGAGACAGAAAGTCCTACATCTTGACTTGCAGGCAAAAGGAAGTGGCCTCGCTCACTGGGCGTGCCTTCAAAGCCCGCCTCCATAGCAACACACTCCCTCCAATAAAACCACACCTACTCCAACCAGGCTACACCTCCTAATTGTGCCACTCCCTTTGAGGGCCATTTTCTTTCAAACCACCACATCCTGGCTGTCCTGGAGCTTGCCATGTAGATTAGTCTGACCTCAACTCACAGAGATCCTACTGCCTCTGCTTCCCAAGTGCTAGGATTGAAAGCATGTATCACCATGCCTGGCTAGAAGAATGCATTTCTAATGCTTGTTTTTCAGGGAGATTGTAAGAACCGAGAAGAGGCTTCTTTCACATTGACCTAGGGAGTCCAGATACTATGGTCATGATTTTGACAAAGAACAGCAGTGTCACCAAAGGGCTTCGGGGAAGTAAAAGCCAGGTTTTGCTCCTTTTGGGGGTACCAAAAAGGCTGTCCGTGAGACTAAAAAGTCCAAGAGAGAGCAGTTAGATTAACAAAGCGGTATTTAGAAAGAAAATATTCTCAAGGCAGTCTAGAGAGCTGTGAGCCACGAGACACTGCAAAGCCTTTGTTCTTCTGCCCAATTCCTGGTCCTAGACAGGATGCCTGTGAGCTCATCTTCTCTCCTGCCACAAGCAGGAGAAGGGAGACAGGTGAAGAATCTGAAGCAGATACTTCCAGGGAGTTTCACAGGAAGGTGTGAGAGGGAGGTGGAGAGAGAGGAGAAGGCACTTTGCTTGGCGACCAGGACATGCCAGAAGCGGGTTGAGCAAGGACATAGCTGTGGGCTGCCCACATCCTCCCTCCGCATCCAGAAGTATCAAGAGATGCAAACATCCCTATTTGGACTCTGGAGCAGTCATCTGTTGCTATGGCAACTTGGTGGGCTCTCTGGTGGGTGGAAGGAGGCAGCAGCTGGTGGAGATCAGCACTGGGGGCTGTAGCTCTGCCCTTCCACTGGCATGGATGCAGCATTTATAACAGAGTGAGAGCAAAGGAGGTCTTCATTTGCTGTCACAGGGCCTTCACTCCTGTCTCAGATCTTACCTGGCTCACAGAAGGGAGCCTGGTACCTCTGCAGAGGGGTAGCTCTCTGGAGACCCCTACCTTAGGCATATTTCCTCAGACTACATGTTCACCTAGGGGATTCCGCTTCATTTTCCTTATGGAATTAATCAATCAATCATTTGTCTGTTCACTTATTCAAGGTATGTGAGGTGCAAAGTGCCAGGCCAGAGCAGAGACAAGATAAACGAGGCTCCCGTCTTCACGGAGGTTATGGTTTATGGAGAAGAGAAGAGAAAGAGGCTGAAGAAGATGCATTCAGTGGTAGGACCCAGAGGAGTGGAGAGGTGAGCTGATTTGGAAGTGGCGGCCAGACAAGGTACCTTCTGAGGCTAGAAAGAGCTAGAGGTGTGAGGAGAAGCCGGACTCCTTCATGGTATTTTCAGGAAGCAAAGGCAGGCACCCCGAGGGCAGCAAAGGTTGGAGCCTGGACACATGAGGGAGGGATGGGAAAAGCCTGGACAGTATTGCCATGCTGCTGCTCTGAAGGTGATAGAAGCAATGGGTGCTTTTAAGCAGCAGAAAAAAAAAATGAGTATGGATGTGTGTGTATGTGTGTATGTGTGTACAGTGTTTGTGTGTATGTACATATGGGGTGTTTGTGTGTGTGTGCATGTGCTCTGGGGACTGAACCTGGAGTCTCACAAGGCAAATGCTTGTCCACTGTGTAACACTCTAACCTCAAATTTTCAAAATTTAATTATTATTTTAATAAGCTTTATTATAAAACATTTGTAAAAAAAAAGGCATACACCAAAATTAACCAGGCCCAAAGTCTATACATCTCAATGAACTCCATACAGTTAAAAAGCTAGCTGCACAAGCCTGACAACCTAGGTTCAAATACCCAGAACCCACATAGAAACCAGAGGTGAAGACAGGAGAATCCCAGATGTTCGTGGGCCTAGTATACAGTGGGAAAACAAGAGACCTCTTGAATATTATTCTGGTCTTGCCTTAATAATCTTCTTCCCAGGGGCCCAGAAGAGAAGCTATGAATGGTGGAAATTATTTTTGGGAAAAGAATCTAAGTACACCAAACTCTTTGTCCATCTACTTTCTTCCTCTGGGATAAAATCCTATCTACACAGCTTCAGTTCTGTTCTTGTGCCTAGCTCCTTTCTTGCCGGATTTCTCTCTACCTTTATCTGCTGTCCCCTCTAAGTTCTACCTTAATTCTCTCATCTTAGTTCTGCCCCATCTTGGCCTTTCTCATCTCATTCTTCCCCATCTTCCATCTCATTCTTCTAGTTCTCCAGTCGAAATCCTCTCTCAGCCTCTGAGGTTTACAGTTATATACCCATGCAATAGCCGTGCTCTAGCTAAAGCAAGGTCACCAGGCTTGAATTCTGACAGGGTCATAAAGACAGACAAGAGTTTTCCCCAGGCACTGACCGTCAGGCTTTCTTTCACAACCCAAAAGGGGAGTGGAAAAGGAGGAGGGGGTCAGCTGAGAGCTAAAATCAGCTAATATATCAGAAAAAGGGAACTTATGTGCTCAAACTACTTTCCTAGAGGTGGTTAGGTAAGATGTTAGGAGTCTACAATGTTAGTATAAATACCACTAAGACTGTATAAGAAAGGAGAGTCCGAGCTTAATTTGCCTTAATTCAGGAGACTGTTTGGCCTTGGATACTTGATAGGTATTTCAGATAAAATAGACTGTTAGGAGTTCTAGGAAGCATATATAGCATGCGAGAAAATCACTTAAGGAATCGGCCAAGATATGTACAAAAGCTAAAATATCACCAAGACTTCTTAAGCCATGGCTTGACCTTCAGAAAAGCTACCTTTCCAAGTGGTAGCTTTTGTGATAGTAGCCGAATTCCTTTACATTTTCCTGCGGCTTGCAGCAGAGACCCTATTTTTAAACAACATGGAAGGCAAAGACCAGCACCTAAGATTGTCCTCTGATCACTACACACATGCTGTATGGCATGTGTACACAAGTATACACATAGAAGAAGGCAAGAGTTGAAGTAGAAAGACCATTACACTAGCTGACTGCTACAGCGGCCCACTTGAAAGCTGATGGCCAGGGCCGGGCAATAGAAGTGGAGACAGAATTTGTGGGGAACCCCAGCAAGGGTGCTGAGGCACTGAGGGTGGAGAGTAAGAGAAAGAATGACTCAAAAATGTGGAATATCACTTTAACTATGTAAAGATGTGTTACATTTGTTTATGCTGCAGAGTATCACTTTAACTATGTAAAGATGTGCTATATTTGTTTATGCTGCAGAATATCACTTTAACATGCTGCATTTGTTTAACAGTGTAAAGATGTGTTGTTTTGCCTGCCTAAGGCACCTGATTGGCAGAGGAGAGATTGGCGGGGCTGGCAGGCAGAGAGAATAAGTAGGAGGAGGAATCTAGGCTCCAGAGGGAGGAGAGGATGATGGAGAAAGAGAGGGAGACCCCCAGGGCCAGCCAGCCAGGCAGCTGCCAGCCAGCCAAACACGGAGGAAGCAGAAAAACAGGACAAACAGAATGAAAGAAAGGTTAAAAAGCCCTGAGGCAAAATGTAGATAAACAGAAACAGGTTAAATTAAGTTACAAGAGTTAATGGCACAAGCATAAGATAAGGCTAAGTATTCATAATTAATAATAAGTTTCCATGTCATGATTTGGGGGCTGGTGGTCCAAGAAAGCCTGCTAAACAAAAGTGTCCAATCTAAGAGAGCCATCTGCGAAAGGCCTGTGCACTCGAGTGCACAAAAGTGCCCCAGGAGCAGTTATACCACATCTTGGCTTTGGATTGCAAGAAACACTCCAAGTTCAAGTTGTCCAAGAGCCTCCTCATGTTTACCAGGAAACCTTAGCGAGCCGAAGCACTTCACAGGCTTCTTAACAGCACCTGAACAGAAGTGAACTACTGGCTGTCCTAAGGTGATGTCAGGTGTCACCATTCTGTGAGTAACTCCGGCTTGTCTCCACTCATGACAATCCTTCTGCCTCAGCCTCTGGAGTGCTGGGGTAACGTGCATGAGCCACCATACACAGCGAAGGAAGTCACCTTGATGTGTGATTTCCCAGGTTGGAAGGAGATGGCCTATGAATGTAGAATACTTATAAAGTTCCCAGATACCGTGCTACTGTTTTAAATACATTTGAATTTAAATCCTGTTGTTTGATAGGAAACTGGAGCAGAGAGGTTAAGTAACTCACTGAAGGTTAGTGACATAGGCAGGGAGCAGAAGAGCCACAATTTAAACATGGAGTTTGTTAAATGCTCTGTAGTTCTAAGACAGTTAAATCACTACCAACTAAAGCAACAGGAATTTAGAAGCTGTATGCTGGAGATTTGAGCAGGAAGAGGTTTGGGAAGTTGGTGGAGGACTTTTGGGACGGAGGCAGTAATCCAGCAAACTGTCGCTGGATTACTGGGGTTAAATTCAGCCAGCAGATCCTCCAGGGTTTCGAGACTGAAGAGTTTTCCAGAAGGGTGATGCTTGGCTTTTCTTGTAATGTTGCCTGATTGGGTAGTGTGATAACCCCATTCCTTACCACAGACCCCAGGAAAACCACGGGCAGCTAGGACAATAATGAAAGGACCGTGAGAGAACACAAAGGCTGATCACAGATTCAAGAGCAGGAAGCAGGGCCAGGAGGTGACTAGGACACATCAGCAGCCACCCTGGAGTTCACTGAAACTCTGGGACACTATCAGGCTTAATCTTTCATTTGGAGAGGAAAGGAAAGGGTAGTTAGTGCTTGCAGGCTGGCGGATGTGAAAAAACCAGGTCACTCCTGGCTTCCTTACGTCACAAACAGGAGCAGAGCCCTCAGAAAGAAGCTCTGTGGGATGAGCATATCTGAGTCATGCAATTAACCATCAGCTGTTTGCCCAAAGGGCCCTTCAATGGCAGTCTCCTGAGGTCTTTAGGGAAACAAGCAGCCATTGTGCACAGTGCTGTCCCTCAGCCCAAGTCTGTCTCCTCCTGTCCCTGTGCTGTGTGTCTTCAGGGCTGTTAAAGCAGCCTGGGAGGGCAGAGCAGCCAGCCTGCAGGAGGCCGGGTTGAAAATGAAGCCTCTCTCTGCTCCCTTCTCTGCCCAACCCTTCAGCCTAGCTAGTGCCCCGTTTGCTGGGAGGTGTCACACTGTCCTGCGGATCTGAGGCTGCATTTTGCTTGTGAACACTGACAACAGTTTCTTGTCACATGTCTAAAGGCAAAAGCATAGTCCTGGATCAGCTTCTCTGTTCCTGTTTAGAAAAGACTCCAGAACTTGCTTTTTAGAGGATAACTGAGAAGTATCTCAGAGGGAGTGTGTAGGTGTGTGAGAGTGGGGGGGTGCAAAAAGTTGGGAGGGTAGGGAGATGGGGAGGCTCTGACAGGAGTTAGCGGAGAGGAAAACACAGTCAAAATATATTCTAGAAAAATTGTAATGAAAAATGAGAAGAAACAAATTAAATATAAGGCTGGAGAGATGGCTCAGGGGTTAAATGAGAAGGTATTGCTCTTCCAGAGGACCTGGGTTCAGCTCCTAGAGTCTATGTCAAGAGGCTCACTGCTACCAGTGACTCCAGCTCTAGGGAATTAGACAGACAGACAGACACACACACACACACACACATCTATTTACAAAAAATTTAAATATACATACCGCTTACCTCAGATATTCCTCCTCTACTTTATAGAAACTATTTTATCTTTGCACAGTTTTTACATATAACATTGTCCATAGCAAAAAAAATATATGAACAACCTAGTATTTATTAAGAGGAATATCCTATCCTGTGACTCAGGAGATGGCTTGGTTGGTAAAGTGCCTGCCATACAGCATCAGGACCCAAGTTTTGATCCCTAAATACTCTTGTAAAAATCCTGCACAGCAATGACCATCTGTAACCCAGTGTGCATGGTGGGCTGGGGATGGAATCTCATTGGCTAGCAGCCAGGCTAGGTGAGTGAGTAAGACATCCTGACTCAGAAAGATAAGGTAGAAAGAGGCTGAAGAAGACACTGACCTAAGATGGGTTGTGTTCTATCGCTGTGAGGAGACGCCATGACCACGGCAACTCTTACACAGGAAACCATTTCATTGGGGATGGCTTACAGGTTCAGCGGTTAAGCCCATTACCTTATGGCAAGAAGTATGGCTGTGCGCAGCAGACGTGGTGCTGGAGAGGTAGCTGAGAAGTCTACATCTAGATGGGCAGGCAGCAGGATGAGAGAGAGAGAGAGAGAGAGAGAGAGAGAGAGAGAGAGAGAGAGAGAGAGAGAGAGGAGAGAGAGAGAGAGAGATACTGGGCCTGCTGGAGCTTCTGAAGCCTTAAAGCCCACCCCCAGTGACACACTCCCTCCAAGGCCACGTCTACTTCAACAAGGTCACACCTTTTAATAGTGCCACTCTCTGGTGACCAAACTTTCAAAACTATGAGCCTATGGAGCCATTCTTTTTATCTGTCTGTCTGTCTGTCTGTCTATCTATCTATCTATCTGTCTGTCTGTCTGTCTGTCTATCTATCTTTCCTTCCTCCCTCTCTCTGTCTCTCTCTCTCTATCTCTGTCTCTGTCTCTCTCTGTCTCTCTTTCTTTGAGACAGAGTTTCCCTGGCTGTCCTGGAACTCGATTTATATATAGACCAGGCTGGCCTCGAACTCACAGAGATCCACCTGCCTCTGCCTCTGTGAATGCTGGGATGTAGCTAGAGTTTTCCTGCCTGGCCCACAGTCAGGACAAATCTCTCTCACCCGCCAGTCCCAAGCCGCTCAAACCCGATCAAGTAAACACAGACACTTATATTGGTTTCAAACTATATGGCCGTGGCAGGCTTCTTGTTAACTGTTCTTACAGCTTAAATTAATCTATTTCTATTAATCTATACCTTGCCACGTGGCTTGTGGCTTACCGGTACTTTACATCTTCCTTGTCCTGATGGCGGCTGGCAGTGTCTCCCTGACTCAGCCTTCCACTTCCCAGCTCTATTCTCCTCCTTGTCCCGCCTACACTTCCTGCCTGGCCACTGACAATCAGTGATTTATTCATTGACCAATCAGCAACACATTTGACATACAGACCATCCCACAACACTGGGATTAAAGGTGTGCGCCACCACCACACCCAGCTCTACCTAGCCGTTCTCATTCAAACCACCACAGGACCTGCCATGGACCTCTGGCTTCCACAGGCACATGTCCACACAGGTGTACACACCATGAACATGTCCATCTGCTACACATGAGGCAGAGCCTTATGCTGTAGCATATCTATACAGCAGAACAGTGGTTACAGTGAGCTAAGTAGGCCTATGTGTATTGACCAGAGTAAAGCTGGGACAAAGCACTAAATGAAAAAGGCAGATTGTAGGGTAGAGAGATGGTTCAGTGGTTAAGAGCACTGACTGCTCTGCCAGAGGGCTCAGGTTCAATTCCCAGCACCCACATGGCAGCTTACAACTGCCTGTAACTCCAGTTCCAGGGGATCCGGTACCTTCACACAGACATACATGCAGGCAAAACACCAAAGCACATGAAATAAATAAAATTAAAAAAAAAAAAAAGAAAGAAAAAGGCAAATTGTACAGCCAGAGACGATGGCACACACCTCTAAGCACGTGTAAGGCTGAATCAGGAGGGCTAGCCAGAGCAACCTAACAACAAAAGAAAAAGAAATTCCAGTAAGTTATAGAGAATAGAATATGATCCCATGTAGAAAAAAAAAAAACACCCCTCTCCATACACACACACATAAAATAAAAGGCTCAGGCGCACAAATACCAAATTAGTTAGTTGATGCTCTGGGTAGCAAGAGTCAGTGTGTGTTTAGAGACTCAAATAGGCTGTTACTTCAACTAAATTATTTTAGGCCTGAATTTGAATCCCAGTACCCAGGTCAGTCGGCTCACAATTGCCTGTAATTCCAGCTTCAGGGGATCCAGTTCCCATTTCAGGCCTTCACAGGTGTGTGTGTGCATGTGTGTGCACGCACATGCACACACACACAAAACATATATATTCAAAAAGAATATAGGTGGCTGGGCATGGTGGCACACACCTTTAATCCCAGCACTCAGGAGGCAGAGGCAGGTGGGTCTCTGAGAGTGAGGCCAGCCTGGTCTACAGAGTGAGTTCCAGAACAGCCAGAGCTACATGGTAAAATCCTATCTCAAAAAAAGCAAAACAAAACAACAACAAAAGAATGTAGATGCATATTGACTGTGGAATCAGAAATGTTTTAAATAAGCAAGTGCCAGACTGACCCCAGGCTTGCCCAGCCCTGTAGATCTGGGGTGGGCTCTGTAGCCCAAAATAGGTAGTTTCGATTCAGCCAGAACCAAATCCCTCAGTCCTTTCTGTGTGGGGGGCACACAGCCTTGCTGGTATCTTATGAAGCCGGGCCTTGAAATCAACTGTTAAGTGAAAAATCTAGGTGTGTGTTGGGGAATGTCAGGTACAGGGTGTTGTAAGTGGGATTCCACAATGGATGAAACTAAAAACCACAAGCATGTGGACCAGTGGACGCACAGACTATGAGAAAGTATTAACTGGGACAGGGCTATGCGTGGCCAAAGCCTTTAACATTAGTGTCTTTGGAATCATGAAATGTTTTGTGTTCTCTAATTAAAATAAGTTTTTTTTTCATATTTTGCTTTAAGTTTTTAAAGTTATATTTTTATTTGAGTGTGTGTGTGTGTGTGTGTGTGTGTGTGTGTGTGTGTGTGTGTGTGTGTGTGTGCTTGAGTGTCTCCACACGGGAGTGGAAGTCCAATCAACTTGTGAGGTCAGCCTTCTCCTTCCAGCATATAGGTCCTGTGGACTGAACTCAGATGTCCAGACGTGGTGGCAGCCGCCTTTACCCATTGAGCCATTTCCCTGGTCCTTGTTTTAATTCTGAGACTAGGTCTCATGGTGCCTAGGCTGGCTGTGACCTCCTGATCCTTTGGCCTCCACCCCCCCCAGTGCTGGAATTATAGGAGTTTGTCCCTATAATATGTGCCCAGATTTTTTGTTATTTTCAAAACAAGTTGACTTTAAAATTAAATTTTTTAGTTTTTTTTCCTTTTATGTGTATAATGGTTTTGACTGCATGTATGTATGCATACCACATGTGTGCCTTCTAACAGAGGCTAGAAGAGGGGGTTGGATCCCCTGGAATTGGAATTCTGGGTGGTCGTGAGCCACCATGTGGGTGCTGGGAACTGAGCGCAGGTATGAGTGATCTTAACTGTTGAGCTCTGTAATTTTAAAATTAAAAAAAAAAAAAAAAAAAAAAAGACCAGCATGGAGAAATTGTCAGAAAGGGCCCTGTAAATGCGGCATGATTGACAGAAGGGGGTCTGAGAACCACTGCTAGGACGAGCCACAGCAAAATTGCCGTCCGAAGTAGTGACTCAGTTTCTTCTAAAGCGTGTGGGAATGCCCTTTCCCTGACCCACAATCCCCCTGCCGCTGTACTGAGCTCCTTGGCAGGCATCTCATCTTGCTTCCCATCCAAGACTTTTAGGACGAATGGGATGACAGTTTATTATCACTTGGCTTTGTAGTTGGTTCCTATCATAGGACTGATGTAATTTCTGAAATGTAGCTGAGACAGCTTCCTGTTTGTTGTGGCCTGCTCAGGAAACAAGCTGTTACATACCCAGGCATACCAGTTCCTTTGTGGATAAGCCAAACCCTAAATAAATGTACATGAATAAATAAATGCTCCTAGCTGTAAGATGGAGCCCATCTCGAAGCCACATTCCAGTTTAAAGACTGCAAACCACTCTCCTCTGAGAGGGCACCGATATCCCATGTGTGCATGCACACTTTTCATAAGAGGTCTTCCCACTTACACCAGTGCACACAGTGGGGAGCTCCTGAAGGGTTTTAAGTGAGGATGACATGGTAAGATCTGAATTATTAAAAGCTCTCTCAGAGCTGGTGAGATTGCCCAGTAAACAATCCTAGTGACCTGAATTTGATCTCTGGAACCCACGTAAAGGTGGAAGGAGAGAGCAGACTGTTCACTCCGTGAAATTATCCTCTGGCTTCCACATATGTGCCGTGGTGTACACACACACACACATACACACACACACACACTCATGCTGAAATAGGTTTTAAATAGGTTCTTAGATGGGGATTGGGATAGTTGGTAGAGCGCTTGACTAGCATGCAGAGTCCTGGGTTCAAACCCCAGCACCACATGAAACAGATATGGTGGCACACGCCTGTAATCTCAGTACTTGGAAGGCGGCAGAAGGATCAGGAATTCAAGGTCATCCTTGTTTACACACTAAGACCCAGGTCAGACCAGGCTGGATGAGACCCTGTCTCAAAACAGAACAAACGAAAACCCAAAACTCTCAGAGACTGGGTGTGGTGACCTGCTTCTGTAATCCCATCACTCAGGAAGCTGAGGCAGGAGGAGGGTTGGAGCTTGGCAAACCCAGGCTTCAGAGCGAGTAAGACCTGTCTCAAAACAAATAAGCAACATCTGCCTGAAGTGTAGGGTCTTTGTGAGGCTGAAGGGATGAGAGCCAGGCCAGGTGTGATGCTGGTAACGCTGACAAGGGTAAGGATGACCTGAGCAGCAGAGTTCTTGAGGTTTGTACAGTGCCTTACTTGAGACATCCAATGTAACCCTCCGCTGTCTTCCTGTCCCAGCATTGAAGACAGGCTTTCTGGTAGCTGAGGAAAAAAAGGATAGGATTACTTGAGGGTTGTCACAGCTTCTGCAAGTGGCATGGAGTGAGTGACTAGGAGACTTGAGCCTGTGCTGGAGCCCCGAGCTGCGTGAGCTGTAGCTCTCTGATGTGTCAAGGACAAAGGAAGTGTTGGACGTGCACGTTGGGGAAGCTAGAGGTAGGCAGAATTTCATCATGGTGGGCAAGTTTTCCCTATTCCTTTGCAATTACTGACCCCAAACTTAACTGACCCCTCCGCTCTATACCAGGCTCTGTAGAGCTAGAACTAGTTGTAGCCTAGCCCTAGGCAAAAGGAGGGGACACCTGGCTCCCGGTTCTGGTCTCATCATCACCATCCAGCACGAGCCGAGGTTTGCCACCTGACCTCTTCAGACCCCTCTGTCCTTCCTGCAGCTGTAAGATGTGAGATGCCAAACATCATTCCTTAATGCGCCATTCAATATGAACAGCTGGTCCCATGTTGCCTATGATGGTGATCCTTGGTTGTTAACTTGACTACATCTGGAATGAACTAAAACCTACGTGATTGAATATACCTGTGAGGGGTTTTTTCTTTATTGAATTACGTGAAGTGGAAATACCTACCCTAAATCTGGATCTTTTGAGGTCGGAAGATCCACCTTGAATGTGGGCCACGCCTGCTGCTGGCAGCCTATATGAAGTTCATGAAAGAAGGAAGCAGTTGCTCTCTGCCTGTTTGCCCTTGCTTTTGATAGCAAATTCATTCCTTCACTGGCATTAGAGCCTACTTCTTCAGGACTCTGACATATATAAACGTATATGCATGATACAATTTAAAATTTTTTCCTCTGGGTAGCCCTAGCTGTCCTAGTCTGTAGACTAGGCTGACCTTGAATTTGGAGGTCTGCCTGCCTCTGCCTTCCAAATGTGTGCCATCACACCCTGCTCGTTCTGTTAGTCCTGTTTCTCAAGAGAACCCTGACTAACACTGCCTTTGTTACGTGGAAAGCAACGCTCTGACAAAGCCGTGATCTCCCTGGCTGAGTGTTCTATGCTGAGTGAAGAGGGGGCAGGAATGAGACTCCAGGTTCCTGGTTTAACAAGGACAACTCCATTTTATAACAGATTGGATTTCTGAGTACCATGTTTTCTTGTGCACAAATGATTCTGCCGCTAAAAGAAAGCCACTGTTAGAGAACATTTCTCATGAGGCAGTTAAGAGCTCTGATCTTCACAGGGATGGCACACAAATCGACTATCATCAAATGGGTGAATCATGGCTTGAGACATATAGTAGCTTGGATAAATGACTTTATTGGTATGAAATATGTGTAGGCTTAGGCATTAAATAATTCACAAGGTCCAGCCAGTTTTGAAGTCAGCTTAACATTAACTGGAAATTTCTGTGGAAATCTTCATGTGTCACACTGTGTGCATGTGTGTGTGTGTGTGTGTGTGTGTGTGTGTGTGTGTGTGTGTCTACATGGGGGGTGCATAGCGTGTCCAGATGGTCAGAGACCAGAGAAGAACATCAGGTGTCTATCACTTTCCACCTTATTCCCTTGAGACAAGGTCTTTCACTGAACCTGAAGATAGGCTGGTGGCCATCAAACCCCAGTGACCCTTCTGTCTCTACCCTACCCCCAAGCTTTTTACTGGTCTTCTAGGGATTTGAACCCAGGTCCTTGTGTTTGCAAAACAAGCTCCTTTACTCTCTGAGACATCTTCCCAGCCCAATACTTCACACTTTTTCAAATAGTTAAGGTTTAAGGGGACTGTGACCTCTAACTGGAACTTTATGTTAATAGATGGTGTCTTTTAAAGATGAAAATGTTCTTCATACTATTGCTATTTGTTATCAAAATAATTCCTGGATTCTGCTGTTTGTACTTCACCCTGTATTTAACAAATGAAGATTTCTTTCTTCCATAGTCAGCCTGTCACAAAAGCAGTTGTGGACTCTTTCATACCCTTTGCTGTGAGGTTTGCTTGATGGTTGCTATAAGATGGTCAGTAACTTGGGAGTCGGCCTTCCTACTTCATGTATACTTGTTGATGAAGAAACCCATCCTCACACTGTGGGAGAACATTCCCAGTCCTTAGGCCAACTATTGACACCATACAGGAGGCTTTTAATGCCTGACATTTAGGCCTGGAGACGTTCAGTAATTAAGAACACTGGCTGTCCTTCCAGAGGACCCAGGTTCAATTCCTAGCACCCACATGGCAGCTCACAACTGTCTGTAACTCCTCTTCTGGCCTCATGGTGCAAGGCCTGCAAATGGTACACAGACATACATGTAGGCAACCTACCTATACACATAAATATTTTTTTTCTTGAAAAGCCTGAGGGGTTGGGGATTTAGCTCAGTGGTAGAGCGCTTGCCTAGCAAGGGCAAGGCCCTGGGTTTGGTCCTCAGCTCTGAAAAAAAAAAAAACAAAACAAAAAAACGAAAAGCCTGAAATTTGTAACTCACTGTTTAATAGCAGGTTTGTGAGGAAGAATCAGTTCTCTTGTACTTAATCATTCAACAAATATTTATTTAATGCCTACCCTCTCTGCCTGAGGTTGTTGAGATTGCATTCAGGCTCTAAAAATATCACTGGCTTTGTCTCTCAGAGTCAAGTTGGCTAACCAATGTGGCATACTATGATTTTCTTGTCTGGCCAAGCACTGCCAAATGATTTGATTAAAACAATAAAACAGAAGAGGGCTTGATCTTCCTTTAATCACATATAAACAACAAGATCTTAGTTCTGTGCTGGCAAGGCCTATGTAAAGATTTTATGGGCTTTTTGCTTATTCATACTAGTATACAACCATTAACTAGTTAATCCAAATAATCCCTCAAGGAGGCTGAGCAGAGCCATTATCTCTCCAGTGCCGGAGGCCAAGTGGCTCGTTCAGTGCCATTTAGTGAGGTCAGACAAAGCTTACAGCGAGCTGGAGTCCAGGGCTGATGGTTGCTTCCCAGCACTTACACATCTGTTTTTATTCTCCAACATAAGAGGAGCCCCACTTTGCAACTTTCCAGCCCGATCATCCCCTCTCCCCCCATATACCCTACCTCCCCTCCCCCCAAAGCCTACTAAAGGAAGTGTTGGCAAGGTTTGATGGCCTTCTATTTCAGATATTATTCTATATTGCATGCAAACTTCAGCAGGTAAAGCTTTGGAATCAGACAAGCCTTGGGTTCAAATCTTGATTTCATTGCTTAGTGGCCATGTGTAGAGCGAATTCTAATTAGTCTTAATAATTAAAACCCAGAGTCAGATATTGGGGTAAATGCTGAAAGATCAGAGAAGTAAAGGAGCAGCCACTAGAGAGACTTCTTACCTCTACCAATCCTCAGACTAAAAGGGCCCAGCTCCTGTCTCCACCCTGCCTTATCACTTCCTCTCTCTGCCCAGCCATATCACTTCCTGTTTCCTCCTCCCCAGTGCTGGGAGTAAAGGCGTGTGCCACCACTGCCTGGCCTCTATGGTTAACTAGTGGCTGGCTCTGCACTCTGATCTCCAGGAAAGCCTTATTTGTTAGAGCACAAACAAAATATCATCACATTTCCCCTTTTTTGTCTAAAATTTAAAAAAAGAAGGTTATAACTAATATAAGAAAAACTGTATACAATAAGTATAAACAACTATGTACAATATATACAGGCAATAATTACGTCAACAATGTCTAGTCCACAAACATTTGACAAATTCAGAGAAAATACTCTACTATCTATCCTATTTTGGTGAGTCCAAAAGGTTGTACCTGATTCACTTTCTATTCTCACTTACCAAAATTATCTTTTAATGTCTCTCAACTCTATACACTTTACACCTCTTTAGTGAATTTCTTTTCTGAATCTGGTAACAAGGAAAGCTATAACTATAACTATAAAATCTTCAACTCCGTCAGAGACTCCAGAAGGATGTACTATTACCTGAGTAAGCAGGAAGTGCAAGCAAGCAACTTCCAAAAACGTGAGAAATGACAGAAACAGCTGGCTGCCTGGACAACACCCAAGTTTCCTCTGTAACATTGGGCATCCATCTTCTGCCTACAGGCCTAGCATATCTGACAGACTTATCTGTGAAGCAAGATTTTCTGAAGGGTTGTCCTACTTGTCTTGCCAAAGTTCAGCAGTCACTTTCATGTCCTGCTTGTCCAATTTGGACAGCATACTGTCAGCAGTCAGTGCAAGGGCATTTTCTGGCCCAGTGGCTATTTTTTGCTGCAAAGAAAGTACACTCCATATGGAGTTTCTTCGATGCCCATCATCTTCTCTGAAGTAGTTGTTACTACCAGGAGCACACATGTCTCATTGTCATAAAAAAGAACCTATATTATTAAAACATCTTAAATACCATATTCTGTAGCTCTCTGAAGTGTTTGAAACACCTGTGTGCCTAAAGTATATCTCTGTTTGACCTTGAAAACATAACTAACATGACTACATTTTGATTGTTATGGATGACTAACTACTAACCTGCATTTCCTTATTATCATAAATAGTTGGTAATAATAACTTTCAAGGACTAAAATTTTGCATTAAATTGTTAAATGAGTTGTATAGGTAAAATACCTTGAGCAAGAGTAGAAATGTATGTATAGTATGTTCTAACAAAAAATCTTAAATTTGTATCAATATACAAAGATCCATATCAATGTAAAATACTTAAAGCAAGTAGTTGCTCTTTAAAAGTAGATTTTAGCCGGGCGGTGGTGGCGCACGCCTTTAATCCCAGCACTCGGGAGGCAGAGCCAGGCGGATCTCTGTGAGTTCGAGGCCAGCCTGGTCTACAGAGTGAGATCCAGGAAAGGCGCAAAGCTACACAGGGAAACCCTGTCTCGAAAAACAAAAAAAACAAAAAAAACAAAACAAAACAAAAAGTAGATTTTAATAATCTACCCTTTTATCCTATCATATCTATATTCCCTTTTTTTCTTCTCAGAGTAGATTCAATAATCTACCCTTTTATCCTCTCATTTCTATATCCCCCCTTTTTCTTTCTTTCTTTCTTTCTTTCTTTTTTCAAAACAAGAACTCTGAATCTAATCTCCTTTGTTCAGCTTTTTTCCTGACCATTACCAATAACAACTTGTAACCAATGCCCCTAAGCAATAACAAATATACATAACGCTTTGAACAACCAAAAACCACCCACCCCACCTCTTGGGAATGTGGGTTGTGTTCTTAAAATTACTTCCTCCTGTCTGGGGGTGATGGTATCTTTAGGGGATATTGAAAAGAAAAAAATTGGGGTAATTGTCAAGTCCTGGGAGAGGTAGCTGTATCATTTGTTGTCCAGTCTCTGCATAATGGGAAAGTGCAGGGCTTGTCTCAAGTCCTGGCTGGAGTAGTCTGTGAGGGTGGATCATCTCAGTCAGCCACCTAGAAATTGTCCTGAGCAGTTTGTAGTCCAAAGCTGATCTTTAGGTAGTGTTTGTCAGCTTAGTGGAGTTATCATAGTGTAGGTGGAGTCTTCGTTGTGGGGCCCCATCATCCTTTTGGAGACTTCAAAGGTCACTGTTAGGTGTAGTCATGGTTCATTACAGAAAATTCAAACATTTTAAATGTCATATACAGCAGACCTCAAGAGGTTAAAGGATCAGTATTTGTTATGTACATCCAGAGTACAAAAACTTAATTCCTAGTTACCTGATAGAGACTCAAACCTGAAATCATGTACAAGAAGCTAGATGAAGCCTTTTTTGTAGAATTAGTTAGTACTCTATATGACCTTTAATATCATGACAAAAAATTTTTAAAAATATATATGTTATAAATTTTGAGATAATATTCATACCTCATAAAAAGTTTTAAAGAGTCAAAATAAAACTAACAGATTATGAGATTAGTAGCAATAGAATAGTCCCTAAATTTTGGTTTTTCTTCTGTCCCATACCAGGTGGCTCTTCTGACATGAGACAGAGATTTTGGATTTTACTTTAACAAACATGCTTGGATTTAGAGAAGGAGAGAGCCACACTCCAACTCCAAAGCCAGCTTTAATTTTCAATTGAACTGAGACTACAAAAAGACCATTTGCATTATATGTCTGTAGAGAACAGCAGAGTATTTTCTTTAATTTTGCCAAATACAAATGGACTAAATATTGTAACCATAATTCTTGCTTGATAATTGTTTTGTTGTGTGTAATCTTACTATGTTAAATTCATAACCTTTCTTTTTAATTAGACAAAAAGGGGGAAATGCTGTGGAATAATCCTCTTGTATGCTGTAAAGGTTTGTCACTCAAATTAGTTTAATAAAATATTGATTGGCCTGTAGCTAGGCAGGAAGTTAGGTGGGAAAGCCAAACTAAGAATGCTGTGAAGAAAGAGGATGGAGTCAAGGAGTTGCCAGCCAGGTGCAGAGGAAGCAAGATGAGAATGTCATATTGAGAAAAGATACCAAGCCATGTGGCTAAACATAGATAAGAATTATGGGTTAATTTAAGTGTAAGAGCTAGTTAGTAATAAGCCTGAGCTACCAGCTGAGCATTTATAAACAATATTAAGCCTATGAGTCAATTATTTAAGAAGCGGCTGCCAGGTATTTAGGAACAAGGAGGCGGGAGAGAAACTTCTGCCTACAAGCCATGTGACTTTAAGCCTATTGCTTAATCTTTCTCATATTTTAGTTGTCATCTTTGTGAAATGGGTATGCTAATATGGCATTGCTGTAGGAGTTAATGACATAGTTTTTGTTATAATTTGGCTCCAAACTGGCTTACAATATGTGCTTAATACATGCTGGGGATGTAGCTCAAATGGTAAAGTTTTTGCTTCGCATGCACTAAGTATGGTGTTTAATCCCCTGCACTGTGTACACTGGGCATCATGGTGTGTACCTGTAATCCCTATACTCAGGAGGTAGAGGCCAGAGGATCAGGAGTTTAAGATACTCCTTAGATATATAGTGAGTTCAAAGTCAGCCGGAGTTATATGAGACCTCTCAAAATAAAATAAAATAAAATGTCCTCACAGCAGCGTAGTAGCTCAAATTATTAGGCAACTGCATGAGGCCTTAGGTCCAGTTCCCAGTACTACCCCTTCCAAAAAAAAAAAAAAAATTACTAGGCAACTGTTACAAGTTGCCCCCAGAAGGAAACATAATGAGACTTCAAAAACAATTACTGGTCTTTACCCCCCCCCCAAAACAAAAACAAAAACAAAAAAAACTATAGACAAAATATAGTGTCGAGAGCAAGAAGTTAGATATGCATGATTAGTATAACAAAAGTTATATTTGATTATGCCGAGGGTCATGACACTAGGTTCACACTCTGAATATAGTCCTAAGCCTACCTCCGCAAGGCTTTTCACCTGTGTGATGTATCTTAGCTGAAGGTCAGGTCCAGTTTCTAACAGAAGGTCCAGTCTCTAACAGTCTCTGATTTGAGGGTCAGGATCCTGGGGGAGACTCTCCAGCCACAGGGCAGATCAAGGTGGCATCTCCCCAGATGTGCGGAGCGGAGCTTTGCTCTTGGTCTCTGCTTATATACTGTCCAGTGGGTGTCATGGGTTCAAGGACTGTGTCTGGTTATCTTGAGTGATGTCGCTGAGTTCTGGTTATCAAATGCAGCCTTGAGTGTAGTGGGGTTCCTGACTAAGCTGTTTTTACACGTCTAAAAGGCATTTTTTACTATGCTTACTACATATAGGTTCTTAAAATGCAGTGGGTAAGTCTGATTTGTGAACATTCACGCTATCTGACTTGGAGGGGGAACATATATACAATGTATACAGATACATTGGTGTGGGGTTTTGATTTTTTTACATTTTATTTATTTAGTTTGTATGTGCACATGTGGATCAGAGGACAACTTGTGGGAGTCAGTTCTCACCTGCCGTAGTGTGGGTCCTGGGGGTGTCAATCTCAGGTCATCAGGCTTGATAGTAAGTGTCGTTACCCTCTGAGCCATGTCACCAACCCCTAGTTTTGTTTTTGAGACAGGTCCTCGTGCGATATTAGACCTAAGGAAAAAACCAATTTCACTTCTGTCTTATTAATAACAAGCTGTATTTAGAACTGGCCAGAGGGTTGTCTCTCCCAAAGTCGGCCTCTCAGAGAGCAGCCGCTCATTGGCTTTTGAGGTCTCTTTTATGGGGAAGGGTGAGAGTTGATAGAAAACAGCTATGGCGATAATTGGCTGTTAGAGCCTGGATGGAAGAGTCGGGGACTCAGTGTTCAAGGCTGCCTGTGGGGTAGATAAGTTGAAGAATACATCACGTGGAAGGGCAGTCATCAAGGTATCTGGTAAAATACATTTTTGTAAGGCAAAAGGGCAATCATATATCACAGGTGCAGGAGTTTAACAAGGCAAAGGGATGAGCATATGGCATGGGGGTCACAAGGTTGGGGTAGGTTGAAAAACATGCATTGAACTCACTATGTAGCTGAGAATGATCTTGAACTCCTGATCTTCCTTTTGCCCACCAAGTACTAAGATTTGAGGGACACATGCTCCCTTTTTTATTTACCCCAGGGACTCCTGAGCAGGGAGAAATAAGGAATATGTAGATAGAAATATAGAGGAGAGAGACAGTTAGAAAACACAGGATAGCCTCGGGAGGGTCTGGGTCAAAACCCACCAGCACCTTCTGTCTCTGCTAAAGGGCTTTTAAAGGAATGCCAAGGGGTGGAGCAAAGGACCTCCCCTCAGCAGTGCCAAGTATAGACCATCGCAACCACCTGGTGACCATGCACATGGTCAAGCCATCCCCTAATGCAGCCCTGTTGTGTAAAGCAAGCTCAGATCTCACTAGGAAACCTTTGTGGGCTCCCACAAAGATAATAGGCATGTGTCACCACATCTGGATGTGTGTGTGTGTGTGTGTGTGTGTGTGTATGTAATTTTCTTGCATAAAGCCCAGTATTTGACCCATATACATATATATGTGTATGTATTTTCCCCACCCTCTTCATGCAAGAAAGGAGTATGTTTCCTACAATCATTTACCTGGATACAGCAAATGAAGAGACTGTAGGTAGACACACTTTAGAGAAATGTGTTTATTACCTTTGGGAAGCAGAGCTGAACTGCAGCTGAGCAATCAGCACTCTGACATTTATCTGTTTTCCGGCCCTCACAGAGAACCAGTCTAATGACCTTCCCTCCAAGCCTGAACAATCTGCTGATGGAGCTGTGGGTTTTCTGTGAGCCACGTGTGTGTGGCTTTAATTTCATTTCTGCAATAAAGGAAACACAAAGACATTAACTCTGACTCCATCAAAGAAAAAACTCTGTAATTGTAATTTGGCAACCAATGTGCTTCTGCTGTGTGCACTGTGAAAGCCAATGATGATTAATCCTGCACAATTATCTGAGCCCAAGAGCAGACATGCAATAATGACAACTGAATCGGGCAAGAGAATTGCTGTGTTGGAGCACTGCAGACCCAGGCTGCCTAGATGCATGCTGGGAAGAGGAGCAAGCTGATCTCAGCCAAGAAATCTAGATCTGTTGGTTCACTGTGGTAGTCCCCTGTCGCATGTGACTGCTGAGCACTTGAAATGTGACAAGTCCAAATTGAGACATAGTGCAGAAATGAAATAAAGTGTGTAGTAAAGGATGTAAAGTATTTTATATCCATAGTATGGTGATGCACACCTGCAATCCTAGTTCCCAGGGAGGCTGAGGCAGGAGGATTATGAGTTTGAGGACAATCTAGGCAATGTAAGAAGACTCTGTCCCTTTCACACCTAAAACATGAAATATCCCCTTTTTTAATTGAGTGCACATTAACTCATTAATACTTCACATGTGCTGAATTTAATATGACAAATTGTTAAAATTAATCTTACCTGTTTCTTTGCACTTCTTTGCCAGAAATTTTAAGGATTTTTTTTTTTTTTTTTTTTAGTGTGTGGGTGTGTGGGTGTGAGTATGGAGTACCCAAAGAGGCTAGTGATCTCCTGGAGTTATAAATGGTTGTGAGCAAGCTGATGTGGGTGCTGTGAACCAAACTCCAGTCCTCTGGAAGAGCTTTTATCACTGAGCCATCTCTCCAGGCCCCAAATATTTTAAAATAAAACATATGGCTTGTGTTGTATTTCCTTTAGAGTTGACTCATCTAGAGCCAGAGGCTGAGAGATGAGACCAGTATCTTGAGTATCATCTAACAGGTTTGTACTCTTTTGTAGGTGACTGACTTTTTCCTGATCTTGGGTAGACTGGTCTCAGAGTTGCCATGTGCTGGACATGAGACTGAAGCCTGCCTATCGGGATGCTACTCTGGGAATGTTCATGAGGAAGCGATGCTTGGAGTTCTGGGCAGCTGAGGAAGCAGATCTTCGAGGGGAAAGACAAGAAGACAACATCTGTGGAGGTTCAGAGAGGCAGAGTACAGGGTCGAGAGTCCTGCTGATGCTTGAGTCTCTGCTTGCAATTCATTCTTGATCCAGTTAAAGTTTCATCTCTGGATCTTTTTTGTTTGTTTGTTTTTGGGTTTTTTTTTTTTTTTTTTTTTTTGTCTTTTCGAGACAGCATTTCTCTGTATAACCCTGGCTGTCCTGGAACTTGCTCTGTAGACCAGGCTGGCTGCAAACTCACGGAGACCTGCCTGCCTCTACCTCCCCGGTGCTGGGATTAAAGGCGTGTGCCACCACTGCCCAGCCATCCCTGGATCTTGTGAGATACCTTGGTCCTTATCATAAATGTCAACTTTGCCTCTCTATGCTGTCCTATTCAGAAGGGGTGCTGGCTACTCAAAGGGCCTGAGTCTACTTGCCACTTTTCTTTCTTGACGTGATCAAGAAGTGATTTAAGGGGGGAAGGACTTACTCTGGCTCACGACTCAGGATGCAGTCTGTCCCAGCTCCTGGTGCTCTCTGTGGTGGCCGTTCGGAATAAATTGCCCAAGTTTTTATTTTACCTGACACTCTGTGACACAGTGTCAATTTTTTATTCCCCTTTATGAAGTGGACACCTGAAAAGAAAATTAGCTATCTCCATGTTCCAGGCTCTGGACAGACATCAGTACTGTGGCTAGTCGGGTAGCATAAGGGTGGAGCATATGATTAGCATTTGAGAGGCTCCTGGTTCAATCCCCAGCATCCAAACCCAAACCAAACAAAGAACAACCATCACCACACTTAAATCCTCACAGGGACTCAAAAGTTGTATGTTCGCTCAGGACTGTATGCAATTGGATTCTGACGACTGTGGTTTATGTAAGATTTCATTTTGTCCTATTATAAGAAGTCCCACCACCAGGTCTGGTGCTGCACACCTTTAAGGCAGGTGGATGGCTATGCATTCCAAGCTAATCAGGGCTATATAGTGACACTCTGTCTCAAAACATAACAACAATGACCACAGAAGAATTTCCACAAATCTCACTGCCAGAGAAAGCCAAGGTTAACATTTAAGTGAACATATTTTAAAACATCTCTTTGTAGATAAACATATTGTAGTGATTTGAATGAAAATGGCCCCCATAGGCTCACAGGGAGTGGCGCTATTAGTAGGGGTGGCCTTGTTGGAGGAGGTGTGACCTCGTTGAGGAAGTGTGTCACTGGGGGTGGGCTTTGAGTTTTTAGAAGCTCAAGGCAATCCCAATGTCACTCTCTCTTCCTGTGCCTGCAGATCTGGACATAGAACTCTCAGCTACCTCTCTAGCACCATGTCTGCCTGCAAGATACCATATTTTCTGCCATGATGATAGTAGACTAAATCTCTGAACTGTGAGCAAGCTCCAGTTAAATATTTTCTCTCGTAAGAGTTGCCATGGTCATGGGTCTCTTCCTAGCAATAGAACTTTAACTAAGACACATGTACTTGTAGATTTATGTATATATGGGTGAATGTACCATTTATGTTTTTTTTTAGGTAGGACGTGATCCCAACGGCCCTGTGTAATAGGCATCTTTATCTCCATTGGATGAACTTAGGATGGTTAAAGTCTATGCTCCAGGACTTGCATTTATCAAGTAGCCCAATGAGGCACCTTTCAATTTTTATTTGAATGGATCACCTCAATTTCTAGGCAGAATAGAATCTGACAGAGTCAGGGTCCTTTCACTTGGATAACTTTTTAAAATACGTTTGTTGAGCTAGGACAATGGTGTGACTGGTAAAGTACTTGCCATACAAGCCTGACACCTGAGTCCAACTTCCCCAGAACCCACACACAAAAAAAAACCCACAAAAAAAAAACCCCAAAAAAACTGAGCACAGTGGCTCTTGATTACAAGTCAAACACTGGAAAGGGAGAGATAGGGAGACCCCTGGGATTTGCTGGCCAGTCAGGACTGCTTCTAGGTGAGTTCCAGGCCAGTGAAAGATCCTGTCTCTAAACAACAAAAATAAATAACTGCATGACAGATGGCACCCGAGAAATAATAGCTGAGATTGGCCTCTGGTCTCCACAGACAGAGGCACACTCATGTACCTGCACACAATTGCGCTTGAGCGCGCACATGCGCATACACAAACACACACACACACAAAACAAAATAAAACAACAACAACAAAAAAAGCGTAAGTACTGTTGTCCAGGTGTCTTGGAGGAAGACAAAGGCCCCGTGGACTCAGCGGGTGTATGAATATGTCCACCATGAGTATAATAAAGGAATGTTTTGGGTAACATCATTCATCTGAAGCCTATGCAGGGAGTAATGCTGCATTGATGGGCAGAGTGATGACCCTTAGCCCCATCACGTGACAGAGCCGTCTAGGACTCATTGCAAATGATCTTCACTCTGGTGCATTGCAACATTTATTCCTCATCCTCGTGGTCCCTCCTTCCCATTCCGGCTCTGCAGATGTTCTGCCTTGTGGTGGTATTTGCTGGCTGATGTGAAACTGCTGGATTTTGAGTGAATGGATGAAACCCTGATTAGAAGCAGTCAGATGCTTGCAGGGTGGGGTGGCCATTAGATTCCCGCTGACTGATAAGCAATATTTCAAGGGGATCAAGGGGCCCACCAGATTCTTTAAAAGATATGTTGCACTGGTAAGGACACGTACATATGTTAGAAAACCATGTGAATGGGGGCGGGGTGGGCAGCAGAAAAGAATGCCAAAGTGTGTTATTCAGCTGAGAGAAAATAAACCAGGCTGTGTATGATGGCTCATGCCAGCACTTAGGAGGCTGAGGTAGCAGAATTGCTGTAATTTGGAGCCAGATCTGGGCTATGTTATGTTATACCCAGATCACAGGGACCCCCAAAAGGCCACCACGGAAACTGAATCTCGAATGCAAAAGCAAAGAGCCTTTATTTCAAGCTCCAGAGCTTGGTCCCTCTGTCTGTCCAACACAGCGGTGAGAGCAGAGAGCCCTGAGCTCAGGGGTCAGTTTTTATCATAGCAGAGGTTGGGGTGAGGGGATTTCCAGGGTCCAGGACCCTGATTGGCTGACAATTGTCCCAGGGTATCTGAAAAACAAAAAATAGGTGTGTGCTAGACTCAAGGACATCTGGCCACCTTATCTAATGGTTGGAATGTTTGGGATGTCAGGTACTTCCTCACCCCTGGGTAGCATCAGCTTAAGGCTTTTCCTGGATCTGGGTATTGCCTGCCTGTAAGCCTGTCACAGAAGCTCTGTCTAGGCCCCCCTAAGTCTGTCATGGCTGCTGTGTGGTCAAGCTATTTTGGGGCCCCTCCACAGGCTACATAGTGAGTACCAGGCCAGCTAGGGTTGCACAGTGAGACGCTGTTGCAAAGAATCAACCAGACAGAACATGTTGTAGAGTGTCCCTTCCTCCTCTTCTTCCTTCCCTTCTTCCTCTGTCTCCTCTGTCCTTCACTTCCTCCTCCTTTTCCTTCAGTCTCGAACCATGTGCTCTACCACTGAACTACTGAACTAGGTTCTCGGTCTTTTTTTTTTTTTTTTTTTTTTTTTTTAACTTTTTCCATCAAGCTTGGCTCTTTATCCTCTTCATTTTGGTAAAATTTTTAAAGGAATATATATGATCCACTAAAGGTCAGAAGTAAAGCAGTTTACTTTAATCTCACTTGTCTTCTTTTTTTCTTAGCTAGATGGGGCAGTACTTCATTGCAAAGAATAAAACAAGCCTTCCAGTGAGCCAAGTGGCCGAGGTCTGTTTTAGAGACAGAGAGGGCCCACACAAAGCAGTCACAGTTACTGAAGGAGACCAGAGAGAGAACCCTGGAGAGAGAATTGATTGGCTAAGATCAGGGCACTTGGGGTTATCTTTTGGTATGTGAGGACTAAGGCAAAGTAAACTTCACCCCGCAGTTGAAAGTGGCCCGTCTTGACAGTTTCCCTGTCCCTCTCATGTCCTCTGGTTTCCTAAAAGGTTGAACAGCTCAGTTTTGACTTCATGATGTTTAAACTCAAGATAGGGGACTCCATTTTGGTTTCCAGTCCAGTCTGTTGGGATCCAGCACAGAAGCCCGTCCACAACACTGGTCTCCTGTAGTTTTCACTTAACGCACTTACGTCTAGAGGAACCCGCAAAAACTGAGAATAATTACTAAGTGTTTCGATTAGAAAGTGCAGAAATTGAAGCTGTCAGCTCTCACTGTGCTCTCAAGTTTAACTTTACTCTTCCCTCTTCCCCCCCCCCCCCCTTCTTCATCTTCTTTTTCACACAGGGTTTCTCTGTGTAGCCCTGGAACTTGCTCTGTAGACCAGGCTGGCTTCAAACTCAGAGATCCACCTGCTTTTGCCTCATGAGTGCTGGGATTAAAGGTGTGTGTCAACATACCCAGCAAGCTTAATGTTTCTAACTGCTTATTATCACTAATGTAGTATCATAATTGTTATCTATTAATGATAAGAAGGACGTGAGCAGTGAGAATGTGCACCATTTAATGTCTTGTTCTCTTCTTCATGCTTCAAAAACCCTAAATATTTATTACTATTATTATTATTGTTAATTATTATTATTATTTTGGTTTTTAAAGACAGGGTTTCTGTGTAGTCCTGGCTGTCCTGGAACTCACTTTGTAGCCCAGGCTGGCCTCAAACTCACAGATATCCACCTACCTCTGCCTCCTGAGTATTAGGATTAAAGGCATGAGCCACTGATGTTAGTTATTTAGCGGCGCTCTTACCCTGCGAGGAAATGTCATGAAACACGACAGAATCCACTAACGAGAGTTTTATTAAGATAAGAGAAAAGGACATACAAGTGCTCAGGCCTGCGGAAGAGACACGTGTGTGGAGGAGGAGGAGGAGGAGGAGGAGGAGGAGGAGGAGGAGGAGGAGGAGGAGGAAGCCGGGAATATGGCGCCCGCTTATAAAGGCTGGGTGGCGCATTCATACACAGGTCAATGTGGCTACTGCCACATCGCGGAGATCACATGGTTGCATTGTACGCTCTTACGAAACCATGCAAAGCCACGGGGTCCTGGTCAATCGGGACGGCTTGGCCTGGAAATGGCTATTTTGACCTGGAACTGGCTAGGCGGAAGTGTCTAGGTCCGCCGGGTGTGCCCAACTGTGGGGGCGTGTTGTGGATCTATCAACCACTACCTGGCCCTAAATATTATTTTTTATTTTAACTTTTTGAGTGTTGAGTATTAAATGAAAGCCCTAGTGCATATTAAGCACACATTCTAACACTGAGATAATCCCTGAACTTAAATTTTATTTACTCATTTATTAAGTTAGGTTGTTTTAAAGATAGGGTATCACTATGTAGCCCAGGTTGTCCTAGCCTAGCCTAGGATAGTCTTGAGCATCCTGAATCTGTAAGTATAATCATGGACCACTATACCTGACAGATTTTATTTATTTGTGTGTATGTGTGTGTGTGTGTGTGTGTGTTCATATTCACTGTATGTGGGTGCATATACATGTGCACATGTATATGTACCTATGTGAATATGTATAAATGCAAGGTTGACATTGAGTATCTTCTCAGATCACTGTATACCTTATGTGTTGAGGCAAAGTCCTTTTCAGGCTAATCTAGCTATCCAGCTTGATCCTGGGGTCTCCTGGTTCCCCTCCCACATGTTGGGATTGCAGGCAGGCTACAACACCCACCCAGCAAGTATGTGGATGCTGGGGATCCTTACTCTTGCTCAGAAAGTACTTTACCCACTGAGCCATCTCCTCAACCCAAATTTTATTTTTTTTTTATTTTTTATTTTTTTTTGGTTTTTCGAGACAGGGTTTCTCTGTGTAGCTTTGCGCCTTTTCCTGGAACTCACTTGGTAGCCCAGGCTGGCCTCGAACTCACAGAGATCCGCCTGCCTCTGCCTCCCGAGTGCTGGGATTAAAGGCGTGCGCCACCACCGCCCGGCTGCCAAATTTTATTTTTAAAAGGTATCTTTGTAGAGATTTTCCTTCTCTTTGGATAAACAAGGGAACAGCACTATATTCTCGAGGTTCCATATGACAGAAAGGATCCGAGCCGCAGTGTAACTGAATCTAGTTTGGGGACAGACCATCTCTCCTTTTATAATGTCTGTGATAAATCATGTAAGATTGCCCAGCAGTGACATGAAAATCTACCAGCTGCTGCTGGCATGCTGCGTCAAGAACACAGTGGCCATCTTGTGCTTAGTGGCGGCTGGTGAATGCATCCATCATGCCACGGGTGACAATGGGCACCGGAGTGAGCGGATTTCCCTTCTCTGGAGAGCAAACTTGGCGTGGGTGGCAGTTGCTAAGGGATGAGTGTTCTCTCTGGAGTCACCGGTGGCCTCCTCCACCTGAGCGTGCCATCAGATCACACTGTGTTCCCCAGCGGGGGTCCGGCACCCCGGTGGGGGAAGCAGCATCCAATGGAAATGGGGAAAGAACAGGAAACCCAACCGTGCATGAAATTAACAGTGAGTGCTGGGGAGTGTCATGCCGTCCTGTCTGTTCTGGGACAAGGCGGTAATCACAATCGTTTCATCAAAACAGAAGCTCAGCCGGGCGGTGGTGGCACACGCCTTTAATCCCAGCACTCGGGAGGCAGAGCCAGGCGGATCTCTGTGAGTTCGAGGCCAGCCTGGGCTACCAAGTGAGTTCCAGGAAAGGCGCAAAGCTACACAGAGAAACCCTGTCTCCAAAAAAAAAAAAAAACAAAAAAAAAAAAAAACCAGAAGCTCAAAGCAGCCGAAGCCTGAGTGTCAATAGATCAAAAGGACTGCCACCGCCCTTTCAAGTGGTGGCTCTCCCACTCCATCCAGCACAGCCCCCATCGTGGGCTTCAGAAGGGAGGGGGGCCGGGGGCAGGCAAAAGCTAGAAAATCTCATCCTACATGCATCTTCTCTCATTCTTTTATTTAACAAGTACAGTGTATTTATGATGTATCAACCACCCAACCAATGAGAGTAATACATATTCATAGTGTAGGAAAGGACTGTTCCACAGCACACACATGCATATACTCTACCACTGAGTTGAATCCCTTTCTCTGAGCTTCATGTTTTCTAGACCTCCTGCCCTAATTAGTTTTTTTTTTTTTTTTTTTTTTTTTTTTTTTGTCAATTTGACATCAGCTGAAGTCATCTGGAAAGATGGAACCTCAATTGAGAAAATGCCTCCATCAGATTGTCTTGTGGACATATCTCTGCGGCATGTTAAAGATTGATGTGAGAGGGGCACCGTTCATTGTGGGCAGTGCCACCCTGGGCAGATGGTCCTGGGACGTATATCGTACTACTGACTGAGCTACATTCCTAACCCCTTTAGCAAATATTTAAAACTTTAAAATTTTTAATTATTTTATGTATGGGTGTTTTGTTAGCATGAATTTCTGTACACCATGTGTTGGCAGTGCCCTTGGAAGCCAGAAGAGGGAGTTGGGTCCCCTGGGACTGGAGCTACAGCAGGCAGTTATGAGCTGCCATGTGGGTGCTGGAGATTGAATCTGGGTCCTCTGGAATCACTGAGCCATCAATCCAATCCTGTAATTTTTGGGGGGTGGGAATCGGGAGAGAGGATCTCACTGTGTATCACTGGCTAGCCTAGAACTTGGTTTGTACACCAGGCTGATCTGGAACTCACAGAGATCCACCTGCCTCCGTTTGCCAAGTGCTGGTATTAAAGGCGAGTGTCACCATACCCACCTTAAGTCATTTCTTAATTTTATGTTCTTCCTGGCAATATAAATAGCACAGACTGATAGAATTTAGACCTTCACAGTAAAATTGCTTTGGGCTTTCATGAAAGGAGGCTGTGAGCAAACAGACTTTCTAATTATCCTGAAAAGATGGCTCACAGAACTGGTAGTTGTATAAAGTATATGGATTCAGATAAAAGCTAATGCTTCTGTGAAAAGAAATGTATGGTTCACACAGAAACTTGCTCATGAATATTCATAGGAATATTCATTGTTCCTAAGCAAGAAGTGGAAACGGCCAAGATGTCCATCAGCTGACGCATCGACACACCGACTATAGCATCTGCACCATGGAATACTTGACAACAGGGGACAACGCAGTGCAGATGCATGCTGTACCATGGATGAACTTTAAAAGCAGTATGCTAAAAAGAGAAGCCAGTCACAAAGTGACATAGAGACAGAAAGTTGATTAGTGTAGCAGGGCCTGAAAAAATGGTGTGAAGAATGACTGTCTAATTAGTACACGGTTACCTTTTGGGGTAATGAAAATGTTTTGGAACTAGATAGAGGTAATGGCTTTGCAACATAAAGAAGACAGAAAATGCCACTAGGGGTTAGAGAGATGGCTCAGGGTTTAAGAACACTAACTGCTCTTCCAGAGGACTTGTGTTCGATTCCCAGCACCCACATGGAGGCTAACAACCTGTTGCAATTTCAGTTCCAGGGCATCTGATGCCTTCTTTTGGCTCAATCAGGTACTGCATGCACTTAGTGCATAGACATGCATGTAGGCAAAACACCAATGCACATGAAATAAAAACAGAGAAATCCTTTTTTTTTTAAAAAAAGCCACTGAATTGTATGTTTTAAAATGGCTAACTTCAGGCTGGGAATGTAGCTCAGTGGTACAGTCCTTACCCAACATGCATACTTTTGAATATACACACAACACACACACACACAGGGAGAGAGAGAGAGAGAGAGAGAGAGAGAGAGAGAGAGAGAGAGAGAGAGGGAGGGAGGGAGGGAGGGAGGGAGGGAGGGAGGGAGGGAGGAGGAGGAGGAGGGAAGTAGTGAAAGAGCTCAGAAAATGCTACCTAAAGTATGATCCTTTTAAAGCTTATTGCTTTGTATTCGAGACACTTGAGCTGCTTACAGGCTCTCTCTGAGTTCTCTTTGTGTATTTAAAGAGGAGTCCTCCAAAAAGCACTCAATTGCCATGAGTCTCCTGCCCGGGAATCTCATAAATCAGAAAAGATCAACTGAGTCACAAGAGAGGAGACAAGAAGTTGACTACTTGCCTAGTCACCAGTTCTAAAGACTGTTCTTAGACAACTACCCCCTTATCTGCACAAAGCAAGCTTACCACCGATTTCCTCTCCTCACTCTCCCATAACTTGTGCCACTGCTACTCCACAGAAGCCCCAGGCTCCGACAGGCAATGACTGTAATTCTCCTGCCCATCTCTCACATGCTGGGATTACAGGCCGGCAGCCCCAAGCCCTCTCTGTAGATCAGGGTTGCTATATAAACCTTCATCGTCTGACCTTCCTGGAGCCCGTGTTTATGGGAACTTTTATGTGCATGCGGGTCATTAAGATGTTTTAAAGTTGCCTGTTAATATGCCTCATGTCTATTTAATTTGGAGTGCGGCCAGAGAATCTAGTAAGGGAGGGGCTTGTAGAGTACTTGCCTAGCATGTACAAGGTCCCGGGCATGGTGATCCACGCTTGTAATCTCAGCACTTAGAAAGTAAAGTCAGGAGAATCAGGAGTTCAAGGCCAGCCTTGGCTGCAGAAGAATGAGTGAGAGGCCAATTTAGACTATATGAGACCCTGTTTGGGGGAAAAACAGCAACAATAAATCGAGGTGTTAAGATGTTTTCCCAATAAGCAGATTTCCTCTCCTAGTCCCTTGTCTGACATGAATCACATTTCCGTGTGAGAACCCGTCACTCTCAAGGAGACCAGGGCCAGTGTCCATACAGAAAGTCTGGGTTCAGTCCAAAGCATTGTACAAACTGGGTGTGGTGGCATAAATAGTAATCCTAGAGCTGAGAGGTGGAGGCAAGAAGGATCAGAGGTTCAAGGTCATTCTTGGCCACATCATGAGTTTGAGGCCAGCCTGGGCTATATGAGACCATCTTTAAGAGAGAGAGAGAGAGAGAGAGAGAGAGAGAGAGAGAGAGAGAAAAGAATGCTTTCTTAAACTATGTGGGGTAGATTTGAAAGAGAGAAAGAAGAAATGTGGGAGGCTTTGGAGGGAGGAAAAGGAAGGGAAAACAATGTAATTATATTATAATCTCAAAAAATAAAAGATTATTTCAAAAAGAATAATTATTACGTCTACCTCTTTAGCATGATGCTAGATGAATCTACCCTTAGCACAGGCCATTCACCCACCGAGCTGGATTTAACTATGAAGGGAAGAGACACTGACGGTCTCCACTGAGATGTAGATCCCCTTCTTTTGGTTAGGAGGTAACAGCTTTCCCTTCACGGGCCGTCAGTGTTACAGGGACTGCACCACAGCCCACGGTTTGGACTGAGATCCAAACTAGAATCTGCTCACTCTTTAGTTGGGTACTTTTTACCTGAACGTTATACACAACTGTCTGTAATGGCTCTAAAATCAGCATAGTAAGTATATTAAATGAGTGGCAGAGAGAAATAATTTTTTAATGGAACAGAAAAAGCAACAAGGCTTTTGAAGAGCATCTACCTTTCAGTGAGTGAGTTGCTTTCTCCACAGCAAGCCTCTGAGCTCTGTTTACCCCCCTCACCCAAGTGTGATCAGTCCACCAGGAGCCAGCTAAAACTGCCCTCCTCTGTGGCTTCTTTCACAGCCACTTCGACACCTATGGCCATCCCGCCCTTTCTTCAAATTCTGTAGAACTCTATCAAAACCACGCAGATGGAAAGAGGAGGTTACCGGATTGACTACATTTTACCCGCCACCTCCAGACAACCAGCAGCAAGCGACTCCTCACAGAGTGAAACAGAACACAGTGTTGGGGAGGCCTCCAGCCGCCTCTGACCTCGATGGGGGTGCTGCGATGGACAGCTATGATCTGTTCTGGTTGAAAAGGAGAATTGCACGCGCTCCCTGTGTGGTTTAGACGGCAGCACTTCCTGTGTCTACCCGTACTGCCTAAGTCTTGAAAAACGTAGGCATCTACGCCTTGTACTTTCGTTTGTTCATATGCTTGCTTTTGCCAAGGAAGCAAGTAGTGCAGATCTTGTTCTGTTTAGAGGTGTGTATTCACGCTGCAATGACTTTTATGTTTCCCCAGGAAGACAGCGTGCAGATAGAACAAGGGCACTCATGAGTACTATGTCCATGCCATCACACCATGCATGAAGGCTGAAGGCAAACTCACACACAGAGCACAGACATGTCTATTCTGTCATGCATGCACTGCCACCGTCTCTGCTCCCGATCAAAATCACAGGTCTCTTTGGGGATGTTTTCTGTTCCCGGGAACCATTTTGCTTTTGAAAAGTACTATTTTCAAAAGACCACTGTGCTCTTTGTTTTTTTATGATATTGTTCTAGAGGGGTCCAGAAGAATGATCCAAGGCCTGTGCTTGCTAAGCACGTGTTCCAACCACTAACCTAGTCCTTAAAAGGAGGATTTTAAACAGAGAAAGCTGCCTGTGGAGTAAGAATTATATATCTCTTTCTTGAATGATTGAACACATGAATACACTTTTAAAAAGACCGAAAACACCTCTAAGATAAGAAGTGTCTGTGGAGCTTAAATGCTTCATGGTTTTGGCAAGAAGCCAACAGGCAAGTCTTTATGTCAAGACCAGGCTTGCAGGATGCAGAACCCTCCCACGGTAAATGCAGTTCTTTCCCTGTCCCCCAGTTCTTAGAAGTACTATGGCCTGCTTCAAAGTCCAGCTTAGCTGGCAGGGGCTCTCTAAGCTCAATTTACAAAGAGTTACATACCAAGAGGGCGGGGCCAGGGAAACTCCCTGCGTTGTGTGTCTGGAAAAATCTATGTCACTAGTGGTATTACGAGTGGCATCTCCCACTCACTGGGAGTGCGTGTGTGTGTGTGTGTGTGTGTGTGTGTGTGTGTGTGTGTGTGTGCATGGGCAGGTGTTGGGGACTGAACACAGAGCCTTATGCATACTAGGCGAGTACCCTACTGCTGAACCACATCCCCAGCCCACTTGATATCATTTTGAAGAAGCAGGAAATGGCCCGGAGAGGTGTGTGATAGCTCTGGGGATTTTATACATTGTTCCATTTAGTTCATGTTCAGAATGTAAGGGCCCCGAGAGACCCACTCCCTCCTCCTTGATGTCATCCCGCCTTAGAGAAAGCAGTGTTTGTTCGGGTTCCTAGGAAAGGGCTTCCCTGCCTGGCGAGAGACACTCTTCTCCCCTACCCAAGAAGGAAGTCTGCTCCTCAGGCAAGAAGGGAAGAGCCACGCATAGTCCCCAGGCAGGCAGGGAGAGCTGTGTTTCTGAAAGGAGAAAGGAGTAACATTTTGGGGTTACAAGCCTCTTCTGGGAGAGTTGTTGACAAGTCTTTATTTAGATGTGTTTTCTGAAATCAATTGAGAACTGCAAAGGTTCCAAAGTGCTTGGCAGGTGTCCTGAGCCTGTGAAGTTAGTATTTGACCTTACCTGTCTGATGCAGACAGAACACACCTTTTACAAAAAACTTGAAAGTCCTATTTGGCTGTACCAGGATACCTGAGAATGGCACACATCTTCAGATCATGAAAAGCTCAGACTCAAAGAGAACAGGAGGTTTCAGTGATATATGCTAACTCGGAGCCACTTCCTGACCCTACGATGGCAGGCATGTGACCTTGTCTCTCGGGTTTCTCATCTGTAAGAAATAAAAGCTGAAACTAAATAATTAAATCATTTCTAAAGTCCTTTATGGGCATAGCCCTCCTCCTCTGCCTTTTAAGTGATAGGATTATAGGTCTGTACTATACTTATATGCAATGGTCCTAATCTTCCAGCATGTGCACACACACACACACTCACACTCCACTCCACTCCACAGGATAATTAATTTCTACACTTTCTGTTTCCTCATTCACAGAATGAGATAGAAATAGACCCTGCTCTTTGTGTTTACCGTGAATGGTAGAAAAGATAAACGTGCATTGCCCAGCATAGTCCCTGAAACAAAGTAAGTATTTTATGCTGGTGTTACTAAAGTGGAGTTCTTGGGGCCAGTGGTATCAGAGACACCTTTGTTCCAACAGTGAACAATAAAAACTGTGTCTGAAAGTTTCATATGGTGGGCTGTTTAGTGGGAGGGAATCTAACATTCTGAAGGAGCTGTAAGCCAGTCTTCTGACCGTGTTGCTTCTGGGTTAGGACTGGCTCAAGGGAGAGTCAGCATCAGAGATGGTAACATTAGTGTTTCAAGAGCCAGTAACACAGCCTCAACCCAGCCTCTGAGCATGTGTCCATCATACCATCTGGAGATGAACTCGGAGGATTTATGACTTGTTCCATTATAATTGACTCTAGAAATGCCTCATTTCCAGAAGGCTATGCCACATGTTTGCTGACTCTCTCTATGGTAATAGATACTGAGATAATCAATTTAGGATAAGAAGATGTTGATTTTTGACTTACAGCTCTAGTGGGCTTAGCCTGCAGTTGTTTAGCGCCATTGCCTCTGAGTGTGTGGCAAGGCGGCACACTGTGGTTGGGTACACATACATGGTGAGTCTCCTAACCTCGTGGCTGGGACTCGAGAAAGAGGAAGAAACACATATTCCACAATTCCCTTTGAGGACACAGCCCAGTGACCTAATAACTTCCATTAGGTTTACTTCTTCCTCTTCTTCTTCTTCTTCTTCCTCTTCTTCTTCTTCTTCTTCTTCTCCTCCTCCTCCTCCTCCTGCTCCTCCTTCTCTTCTTCTTCCTCCTCCTCCTTCTTTTTCTGAAACAGCGTTTCTCTGTGTAGCCCTGGCTGTCCTAGAACTCACTCTGTAGACCAAGATGGCCTCAAACTCAGAGATCTGCCTGCCTCTGCCTCCAGAATGCTGGTATTAATGGCGTGCACCCCCACCGCCTAGCGGGTGCCTGGCTTTTTAAAAAATTAATTTAATTAATTAATTTTTTTCTTTGCCTTGAAAGGTTCCACTACTTTGTAATACAATGACAAGCCTTACCACATGGTGTGTGGAGGCCACTTAAGGTCCAAGTAACAGCACAGCCCTGCCTATTATTTGTTGCCAAAGGAGAAATGGAAGGGGTCTATTTTTGTTCTTGTCCCTGGGTTTTGGTTATTGAAGATGTTGCCTTCCCAGGGATATTGTTAAAAAGGAAGTCATGAGTTACTTAGCCAAAACCTCGACCCTATTTTAAAAACCAAGCCATCATTTACAGCCTTGGAATTATCTGAAGGACACCTGTAGCAACCAGCCTGCATGGCACCAGGCTGCAGTCCAAACACAGCCAACATGAGCTTCTTCCAGCCAGAGCCTGGCGGGTGGTTCCACTCCTGTGTCATAGTGAGCACATATCGCTTCTTCCCGGACACATCTCAGGGAACACAAGAGCTCCAAGCTTTAGTAATTTCCCTCGAGTAATTGTGTTTCCTATGATGACTCCCTAAACACCGCAAGCAAACTACCATCCTGGGAAATGTGAGGAGCCATTATTTGACTCTCCCAGGCAGCCTGGGGGCTTGGAGGAGCCAAGCATCATCCTCCTCTTTTTGTTCCTTTTTCAAGGTACTTGAAATTCAGCCGCTTGCAACATTGTATCCAAAGATGCGGCTCAGCCTTGACTTCCTCAAGCCTGGACATTCTGTTCTCCCTCACTTCTTGGTCATCCACAGCAACTTGTAGGGATCCAGGAATAATTTACCCCATACTTTTCCAGGTTCATGGCTGAAACTCCTGTAACAAGAGACAGATCAAAGGGCAGAGGAACAAAGGAAAGGTGACTAGCATGCATATGTCATGCAAACATGGGAGATTGCAGGGAATGATGAATTTTCATAGAGATGGCTTGGAGTTCAGCTTGAAATAACATTCTCAGCTAAATCAGAGTTTAAAAAGCAGATGAGGTAGTAGTTTAGCAGATGAGGTGGTTTGCATGAGAATGTCCCCCATAGGCTCCTATGTTTGAATACTTGGTCCCCAGTAAGTAGAACTGTTTGGGAAGGATTCAGAGGTATGGCCTTGTTGGAGGAGGTGAATCACTGGAGGTAGGCTTTAAGGTTTCAAAAGCCCATGCCAGGTCCAGTCTCTCTCTCTCTCTCTCTCTCTCTCTCTCTCTCTCTCTCTCTCTCTTTCCCTCTCCCTCTCCCTGATGCCTGCAGATCCGGATAAAGAGCTCTCAGCTCCTTTTCCAGCACCATGTCTGCCTGTGTGCCGCCATGCTCCCCATCATAATGATAATGGACTAAACTTCTGAAACTGTAAGCCAGCCCTCAGTTAGATGCTTTCTTTTAAAAGTTGTCTTGGTCATGGTGTCTCCTCCTAACAACAGAACAGTACCTAAAACAGTAGGTAAATTAGGAGAGCAATCAGGAAAAGTGAGCACCGTATTATTATAGATTTAAATTGGATCCTTCACTGATAGAGTCTCTTGAGATTTAGAGCTATTTTTCCTGGCAGGGGAAGGAAGACACATGTACAAATAGAGATTTCATTTTGTCTCAAGGGAGCTGTGTCAATCATGTAGAGGACATGCGTGTGTCTTCCCACAATGTCCAGATTTATTAAAAAACAATACATTCATAAGCTCTGCCGATTCCATTATCTTTAAGTCTATGTCTTTAAATTTCACCTGGCACTTGTGACCACTGGCAAACATGGGTTCTTTCATTCTGTTCCAATCTTGATTTTGAGTATTAGCTCTCAGTTCCTACATTACATGTCGCACCATGATGTGTACATTACAGAATGGTTGAGAAGGGCTGCAGGGTCTAAAGGAGCCTCACTGAAGGTAGCAGAGAGCCGATGTAGCTGTAAAGGGAGAGTTACTGCATGAGGTTGGCCATCAACATAATGAACCCAGTCACATACTCTTCAGGGGAAGGGCTGTCAAAGCACAGTAAGTCTACACAAATGACAGTTCCAGTGGGCAATGAGAGGCTCAGCCTAAGCCTCAGAGACTAGGTTGGAAGTTTGTGACCCATGGCTCCTATGACACATGCACCAAATGGCACACCTGTTGTGTCGGGGGGGGGGGGGGGGGCAACGTGCCTTACTGTGTTAGGCACTTTTCCTTTTACATGACCCGCATGAGGGTGTTACATTATTTGTTAGTCTAGTAACCCTGCTTGTTCTGACCTGGTTCTTGTTGTGTCCATGTGTGCCCGATTTAAATGGGTGAGTTCCTAGGTGGTAATGTTTCATTGGCATCAATGAGTTGTCGGTCTGTGTATCATGGTTTGTGTGGGCGGATGGTGATTGTTCACACGCACCAACTAGATGCAGAGTCACTCTGCTTCCCAACTGTACTGCTTTTCAAAATGGAGTCAGTGAGGGTGAGGTCTAGCCTGGGAGCTTCTGATCTCTGCAGTGAGGGGTAACTTAGAGCAAAACACAGCCAGATTTCCACAGCTATAGATGCAATTTCCCCTTACAAAAGAGTCGCTTCTGCTTTCATGGCGGCTCACGTCTGCTATTTCATGAAATAATCAGTTTGAAATAACAGTGAGCATCATATGTCAGGAGCACAGAACAACATGTTTGTGTCTTTATACAATATCAGAACTTATTGATTAACAACTAATTAACAAGGTATGGTGATTTTAATGGCAGTAATTTGCCAGATAGTCCCACTTTCTTCAATAGCCCTGAATAAAGTAAACACAGATTCTTTTATTCCAATATTTAAACAATTCTCACTACATCTCATTTATTTATTTGTTGTGTGTGTGCACTCACACTTGTGCCTGTATACTTGCCCACAGATGCTTGTAGGTCAGCAGGAATCTTGCAGGAGTTGATGTTCTCCTTCCACCTTGTAGGTCCCAGGGATTGAACTCGGGTCATCAGGCTTGGCAGCAAGTGCTTTTACTTGCTGAGCCATCTCGCTGACCCCTTTGATTCCAATCTTAATTCCTAATAGTAACTCCCAGATCGTAAATCATATCACACAGTAAGTTATCTGTCTATCTATCTATCTATCTATCTATCTATCTATCTATCTATCTATCCATCCATTTATCTATCTCCTATCTATTTATAGATAGGTTACAAAAAGGGTTAAGGAGGCAAGGAGCTTCGAAAAGGCATACGAGGCCAAGGCTTGGCAACTGATAGGGATGCCGGAGTTTCGATAAGATAATGAACCCAACTGTGCAGCAGCAGAAGCTGAGAAGCTGTTAGCTGCTGGCCATAAGGCTAGGTGTTAGGATCAGAGTTGAGCTGCAGGAGCAAAGTGAAGCCAAGAGCAGAGCCAAGTCTAGATGAACAAGTGTGCAGATGGGTAGAAGGTCCAGATGGACGCACAGCAATCTGAGTAGGCCACATCGAAGGTGGGGTCCGGGTCAAGTGGAAGCTCCTGAGATAGCTGAGAGTTCTCTCACTGTCTGTCCCTTGATGCACACATGGGGTGGTCAGATGACAGGTGAGGGGGTGCCCTCGTCATCGGTGCTGTTTGTTCACCTCTTTACTGGGTCCAGATGAGAGAGTCACACGCGTCCCTTAGTCTGGTGTGGACACTAAGTTCTTGGGATTGGTTCTCCTGGTATTTTAATACACACATTTGTCCCTAAAATCTCACCTCACACAGATAAGTTTATAGAGAACATTCTACTCCCAGGAATAAGTCATTTATTGGTCTCTGCCATGTGGGTGGTGCCAGACAGATGGTGCTGTTCACATGTCCACTCAGGGGGTAGTCATCCCACACCTTCAAAATAGAGTCAACTGCTGCTTGTAAAATGGAATCTTTCAGGGCAAGGCTCAGTTTGGGAAAAAAAATCGCTTTTTGTTTTGTTTTGTTTTTTGTTTTTTGGTTTTTCGAGATAGGGTTTCTCTGAGTAGCTTTGGAGCCTGTCCTGGAACTCACTCTGTAGCCCAGGCTGGCCTCGAACTCACAGAGATCCACCTGCCTCTGCCTCCTGTGTGCTGGGATTAAAGGCGTGCGCCACCACCGCCCGGCAATATCGCTGTTTTATAAAATATAGATTATCTTTGGGCAGGGCACAGCCTGATCCCCACACAATCCTCCCTTCAAGAGTCACATTTGGGGCTGGGGACATTGTTCGCTTGGTAAGATGCTTTCAGAGCAAGCCTGAAGATCTGGATTCACATCCCCAGCACCTGTGTAAAGGCTGGGTAGGGAGGTATGCATCTGTAACCCTCGCACTGGCAAGGATGATAGGTGGAGGCAGGGGATCCCTATGGCTTGCTGGCCAGTCAGTCTAACCAAAATAGCATGGTTCAGTGAAAGATTCTGTCTCAAAGAGCATGGTGAAGAACAGTGGAAGGAGACACCCGAAGGCAACCTCTGGCCTCTATATGCACAGAGGTAAGTTTAAGTTTGGGCGAGCACACACACACACACACACACACACACACACACACACACACACACGTAGTTGGTTTTCTTTTTTACTCATTGCTCTTTAGGGGCCCGCCATCCAGGTCACAAATAAATACATGGAGATTTATTCTTTCTTATGAATGCCCGGCCTTAGCTTGGCTTATTTCTAGCCAGCTTTTCTAACTTAAATTATCCCATCTACCTTTGCCTCTGGGCTTTTACCTTTCTCTTATTCTATCTACCTTTCTTTACTTCCTATTCTGTAGCTGGCTGTGTGGCTGAATTCTGGTGTCCTCTCTCCTTCTCCTTTTCTTACTCTTCCCTCTTCTCCTCTTCTATTTATTCTCTCTTCATGTCAGCCCCACCTATTTCTCCCTCCTGCCTAGCTATTGGCCATTCAGCTCTTTATTAGACCAATCAGATGTTTTAGACAGGCACAGTAACACAGCTTCACAGAGTTAAACAAATGCAACATAAAAGAATGCAACACATCTTTGCATCATTAAACAAATATTCCACAGCATAAATGTAACACATCTTAAACTAATATCCCATAACACACACACACACACACACACACACACACACACACACACACACACACACCTTCAGAGAACAAAAAAAAACCATAAAGAAGCATATTTTGAGGTGGCATATTTTGGTCTCTTTCAACCCTTAGCTATAAAATAACTAGTAAGCCATTTTTCTAGGAGAGGGATCACTCAGAGCCAGGTGTGGTGGTGCATATCGGTAATGTCAGCACCTCAGAGTGGAGGCAGGAGGAATTCTGTGAGTTCAAAGCCAGCCTGGGCTACACAGTGAGTTTCCAGGTCAGCCAAATTTGACACAGCAAGATACCGGCTCACCAAAACCAAAACCAAAACCAAAAAAGCATCAAAAACTAATCAAACAAAAAAGAATAAAAAGAGGAGGAAGAGAAGAAGGAGGGAGAAGAGGAGGAAGAAGGACTCAAACATTTTGTAGGGCAAGCTCCCTTGACTGCAAGGGTTATATTCTGTCCAAACACAGAGTTGGACATGTCATTTGAATACAATGTGATGTCTGTCATTGGAGATGGGCAGTGCACATTTGTACATTCAAATGTGGCAACTCATATGGTCCAATTGTAGCATCATTCCTGGGATGAAGGGACATCAAATTTGATGGGCTGGAGAGATGGTTCAGTGGTTAAGGGCACTTGTTTCTCTCTCTCTCTCTCTCTCTCTCTTGTTTTTTGGTTTGTTTTTTTTTTTTTTGTTTTTGAGACAGGGTTTCTCTATTTAACAGTCCTGGCTGTCCTGGAACTCGCTTTGTAGATCAGGCTGGCCTCGAACTCACTGAGATCCACCTGTCTCTTTCTCTCTGCCTCCCAAGTGCTGGGATAAAAGGCATACACCACCACACCCAGCTTGCACTTGTTCTTGCAGAGGACCTGGATTAGATTTCTAGAAACCACATGTTGGCTCAGAGCCATAGTCTATATTTCCAGTTCCAGGAGATTTGATGCACTCTTCTGATCTCCCTGGACACCAGGCACACATGTAGTGCACAGACATACATGTGAGCAAAACACTCATAAACATAAAATAGACAAATCTAAAGCATATGCTTTGTTTCAGATAAATGATTAGTTCTAGCATATTAATAATAGTCCCCCCCCCTTTTTTTGTATTTGTAGTTGAATGCTAGTGATCATCCGTGGAAGAAATTTTTCCATTGGTCTTGGTGTTATCTCTTAACTTCATTCATCTCAGGGTCATTATTAACTATGTATCAACCAGGCCTCTAACCTAGTTGACTCTATGTCAAACCTATAGTGTATTTGTAACATTTATAACCTTTTGTTTGGTTTTTGAGACAGGCTTTGGTTAGGTAGCTTGCATTGTCTTTGGAGTGGCGATCCTTTGCTTCAGCTCTTCAAGTTCTGGGATTACATCATGCCTGTATCCATACCGCTGTGCTGGGAATGACTTTTGGGCAACGTTCAAACCATAGCAACAGCCATACCTGTTTGTTTGGTAACATCTATGGTGGCGTTTGTAATCCAATGATGACAGAATATCTGTGATAGCCAGTTTATGGTCCACAGAGCCACAAGTATTTACTATTTGTGCCTTTCCATAAAGGGTCCCTGAGTTCTGTGCTAAGCTGGGCAAGCACACTCATGATTTGGTATACTCTTCTCTTCCCCGCCACAGCAAAGCCCGTTTCTCATTTAAAACTCTTTCTCTCCAGTCCTTACTTAATTATCCCACCTGCTCGCATCATTTCCTCCACTATTCCTCAGCTCAACAGGACTGCAGTTAAGTGGTACTGTGTGTGTGTGTATGTGTGTGTGTGTGTGTGTGTGTGTGTGTGTGTGTGTGTGTTGCTGAGTGTTAAACCCTTGCTCATGCCACACAAGCACTCTATTACTGAGCTGTCGCCTTAGCTTCAACTTGGAATTTTTACATTAAAAATAATTGTAAATGTGTGCTTACTAAGCCAGGCAGTGGTGGTGCACACCACTCAGGCGGCAGAGGCAGGTAGATCTCTGTGAGTTTGAGGAGAGCCTAGTTTACAAAGTGAGTTCCAGGACAGCCAGGGATACACAGGGTTACACAGAGAAACCCTGTGTCAAAAAACAAAAAGTGTGCTTGCTATCTACTCTATTTATCCATAAAGACCCAAAGGTTGATCCTTCAATGTCCTGTATTTCTTTGTATGCACTGAGCAGTGGTCATGTCTTTAAGTCAGGCAGACCTGAATCTTCACTTTGGCCCTATCCATCTCTAGCTGAACAAATGCCATGAATTTCTTGAATCTCGTCATCTGACGAGTGCATTTGTTATGAGGATCAGAGCGATGGTATATGTTAGCTTCTGAGACCCAGGAAGTGCTCTACAACAGCATTGGTCACCAGCAGCTAACCTCTTTATTTGGAATATGAAGAAATTACCCTTGCCCTTAAGAAAACTCATGGCATGGCAGTGTGACTAAAAGAAAACACTCAGCCAGGAGAAATGAAACCGCATGGTTCAGGAGGAGCCCTCTAAGATTAGCTGCTGCAGCTAATGCCTCACATGAGACGCTAGACTCACGAGGCTTTGAACAAATTGAACAGATACTTGACTGCTTAGGGACCTGAGCGCTGCCTAGGCTAAGCATCCTGTGCATATGGAAGACAGAAGACCACATTTATTCCAGAGATTTTTATCTAAGTTTGAGGAGGAGAGCTGTGCAGACAGGAGCTACGCTCCCACTTCTCCAAAATGTCTCCTTTCTCTCCTAGTATGGATGCGTCAGCAAGTCACATAAAGAGGATTGCGCATGGAATGTCTGACTATGGCTCTCTGGGGAAATAAGTTTCTAAGTGCAGCAATCTGAAATTAATAACTTTCTTAGGGAAGTTCTTTTGACAACATCTGGAGATGAAGCCTAGTGCAATTTTCACCGCCTTGAATTACCCTCCCTGTTTGCTTGGCATGTACCAGGCACGGATCCACACGGCAAGCAACACAGCCTCCTCCTTTCTCCTGCAGTCTGCTCATCAACTGGAGACCTCTTCCAGCAGTGACTTGGGGCACTCTGGGACTCTGACCTGGAGGCATCTGTTCTTTCTCTCAGGGTTCGTTGGATGTCATTGGAAAGTCAGGGAGAGAGAAAAATATTTTTCAGTTTTCAGTTTAGACACTCATTGAATCAAGACAAAAAAAATCTTGATTTGTGTATTAAAAGCTTAGGGGTAGTTGAGTGGTGGTGGCACGCGCCTTTAATCCCAGCACTCAGGAGCCAGAGGGAGGTGGAGCTCTGTGAGTTCGAGGCCAGCCTGGTCTACAGAGCAAGTACCAGAACAGACAGAGCTGTTATACAGAGAAACCCTGTCTTGAAAAACAGAGAGAGAGAGAGAGAGAGAGCAAAATATTTGTTACTCAAAACACTACGGTTGAGGGTATAAAAAAAAAAAAAGAGTTGGGAGGGGGCATTAGAAGGGAGAGATGGATTTTCTTTGGCTTTTGAGAGTGATTCCTGTGCAAAAGGCTGTTGTTTATAGTATGCTATTATCTAGGTTCACACGCAAGCGGTGTGTAGATATTAAGGGAGAAATAGGAGTGAAGAACAGCTCCTCCTCCTCCAGAGAAAGCCTTTGAGATGATGGCAGTTTCTGCACTAGCCATATGTGACAGGACAGACATATGCTTTTTTATTCCTCCTTACTTATAAATTTAGACAAAGTGGCCTGATTTCTATTTTCCACTGATGATATATGCTTTTAAATTTCAAATCAGTCTTTCCCCCTTCCTTATATAAGACCACAAGGAAGGGCATTGTGTTTGTCTGGGTCACTGTAGCACATAACATTCAAAGTTTGTCCTTCTGGATTTGACATGCTGCTCAGAGGTAGAGTGCTTGTGTGCTCAAGGCCCTGGCTTCAGTTCCCAGCACTGAAGAGGAAAAGGAAAAATAAAAGAGAAAGGGTACAAGCAGCCTAGAGGACCTCCCAGCTTAGCATGTTGCTAGGTATCTCCTCTCAGCATGTAAATAAATATCCAACACTCATACTTAGAAATAGGGAGCTATATAGGGGCTTGGATGTGGAAAGAGCCAGAGTGAAAAATATGCACATCTAGATATTATTCAAATGTAATTTAAAAATTATTTTGTGAGTATGGGTGTTTTCCCTGCATGTATATCTGTGCACCATGTGTCTGCAGTGCCCTTAGAGGCTAAAAGAGGAGTCAGGTCGCCTGGAACTGGAGTTACAGATGTTTCTACCATGTGGGTGCAGGGATTGAATCCGGGTTCCCTGAAAGAGCAGCCAGTGCTCTCAAAGACTGAGCCATCTCTCCCTCTCTATAGATTTTTTTTTTTGAGACAAGGTTTCTCTGTGTAGCCCTGGCTGTCCTGGAGCTGGCTCTGTAGACCAGGCTGGCCTTGAACTCAGAGATCTGCCTGCCTCTGGCAGAGTGCTGGGATTAGAGGAGCAAGCTACCACTACCCCACGAATTTTTATTTGATTATAATGCACTCCTATTTATGGAAATCTTAGGGTAGTTCAAAACAGCTATGTTTTTAAAATATAGCCGACACAAAGATATATCTGAACTTCAAAATTAGAAGCTGAGATAGCCCTACTATTATAACCAACTGCAGAGTACTGACTTGGAAAGACAGTAAAAAAGATACAGGAACCAGGTGGCAATGGTGCACGCCTTTAATCCCAGCACTCTGGAGGCAGAGGCAAGCAGATCTCTGAGTTCAAGGCCAGCCTGGTCTACAGAGTGAGTTCCAGGACAGCCAGAGCTACACAGAGAAACCTTTTCTAAAAAAAAAACAAACAAACCAAAAACAAAAACAGGAATTGCAACATGCTTTAAGGAGTGAAGGATTCTCCCCATCCCTCTTCCATGTTAGACATGTGCTTAGAAGTAATTCTCGGCAGCTGATGTGTTAAAAAGAAACAACCCCTGAACTATCTGCTCTGCAGGCATATTGTTCATTAGCTGTAGAAAATGGAAGGCCTGTGTTAATCCCACCGGTCGAGAATAAGACACTACCACAGTTCAAAGTCAAATCTGAAGCAAGCTTTAATTAAATACTGGCCAGGTTGATGGACTCTCTGGCTAGGTCCATCTCTGGTTTCCCGGAAATGGCCCCCCAGTCACAGTTTGCAGGTCTTAAAGGATTTTCCATGAGGTCCAATCAAGGGCAAGCATACATCCTGACGTATTTCCCACCCATGAACTTCCTACCCACATGTGATCAAGTCCATCCGGTGCAGGTGGGTCAAACAAACTTGTTTAGGGGAGTGAAAACATGTGACTTGTTATCTCCCATAAACAAGAGCCTACAGCAATTCTGGAACTCTCTGTCCCTGGGCAAAGGGCTTGCAGATCAGAGCCTTTTTGGTCTCATAGATCTCTTAGACACAGTAATTAACACTTAAAACTTAACTGGCTCTCACACCTGAGAGACACTCTTCACAAAGCTTATAATTTAAAACTGTATGATAATGGTTAAGAAGGCGGCTGGCTTCACGGGCTTGCTTTCCAGCTTTTCCTTTCATCAGCCCAGGGTCAGTGGGTGAACACTGAATCCTTACACACAGTTTCCTCATCTGTGAACCACTCCTCCACCCAAGTGCTGAGAGCCTTTAAGTTCTGTGAGGCTAGCTCTCTCTCTTATCATGGCCTCAGCACATGTTCCTGCTATCTGGATAAAAATCCTTGAAGTTTTGACTTTTATACCACTTCCTCAGAGAGTTCTGTTTCAGACAATACGGTTTCTGTATCAACAGAAGATCTATCAAAGGGCCACATACATTAGGCTCTATTATAAATAACCCAGTCTAAGATTTAGGGTCAGCATTTTTTTTTTTTTCTATAAAGGGTCAGGCAGTACATTCTTTATAGAGTTTGCAAGCCACACTCGACGGGGAAGAGGCCGTGTTACAATAAAACTTTATTGGAGGATATTTAAATATGAATTTACATATATCCTCGAATTTACATACATCCTGAGGCTCTCGACTGGCGGGATGAGGCCCCTGCTCTATGGCTGGTTGACGTCTGACGTCTGAGGATGGCAGTTAGGAAGGGAACCCTGCAGAAAGGCAACTTCCCGGGGCTGGGGCCAGGGGCGCGGCCCGGCGGGGCGGGGCGGAGCGGGGCGGGGCGCGGAGGGGGCGGGGCGGGGCGCGGAGGGGGCGGGGCGGCGGCGCAGCGTCGTCGTCGTCGTCCTCGTCGTCCCCGCCTCCTCCCCAGGGGCCGCGGCGGAGCCTCGGCGGCGGCGCTCAGTGCCTGAGGAGAGCGTCCCAGCGCTAGCAGCGGCCCTCCGCACGCCGCGCCGCGTACCTCTCGGCGACCCTCGGCCGCGGCGTCCGCGCCCCTTCAGCTCGCTCGTTCGTCCTCCTTCCCTGAGGCCCGCTGCGCCATGGCCTTGGCGTTGGCGGCGCTGGCGGCCGTGGAGCCGGCCTGCGGCAGCGGGTACCAGCAGGTGAGCTGCCCTGGGCCCGCCCCGTCCTCCGCCGGCCACTCGACGCCGGGGCTTTACAGGCCTCGCCGGGCCTGGGCCGGACCCCGGGGCTTGGGCCTGTCGCGGCTCGGCTCGGGGCCAGCCGGGCGGGGACCTCGTTGACTCTGGTTCCCAGGTCGGGCGGGGCCCGGAGGCCGAACTCGTGGCGCTCTGGGGGCTCCGACCTGGAGGCATCCGTTTTTTGTTTTTTGTTTTTTCATTTTCTCAGAGTTGGTTTGATGTCATTGGAAAATCAGGGGGAGAGAAAAAAAATTCTTTTAAGCCAAAAAGGTAAAGGAAATGGGTTCAGAAGCAAAGATCATAATCGCTTGTGCTGCCGCGGGCGGCTGTCCGCAGCGAGGTGCGATTACTCAGGGTTTCAGAGCCTCCTTTCTGTCCAAACCCATCCCCCTCGTTCCCTTTTAAGACTCGAGTCAATAAATGAAGCGAGAGACGAGCCCTCAGCTCTCAATCGATTTGCAAGAGGCGATGTTTGGCTGGAGAGAGGCCCCAAAATGTAGGGCTACGGCGAGGCTGCAGGGCGTGTGCCCGGGTGTATTTTGCACGCTTGGAAATGACGTTTTCAGAGATTTAATAGCATATCTAGGGAGGAAATATAACCAGATGATTGGGTTATTATCTGCTGTGTGATTCTGTAAATTGAGGCCCCAGGGAAAAGAGATTTTTTTTCCCCCCTCTCAATCTGTGGCTGTGTTTCCTCGGGAATTTAGAGACTTTGGGGTGGGGGGGGTAGGAGGGTGGGATTAAAGATATTAACCTAAAACATCCCGTAATTGTGGGAGTTGAGCCAGACAGTTGTTGACTGAACCGCGGGCAACTGTTTCTGTTTTGTCAATTTTCAGTATAACTTGCATACAAAAATGTCAGTCCTGATTTTTTTCGATAAAAAATGGCGTGATTTAAGTGATCTACGTTTACTACGTTGTAGAAATAAAACCAGTACGATTAAAGCGTGTTACAGATTAACCCTGCGCGGTCAGTTACTGGTTTGTTTTGCTGTCTTCAGCGGTGTGTTGTAATCCGCCCTCGCCCCCTCCCCCTCCCCCGCCCGCGCTCGGACTCCTGAAATGACTAGTTAAGGATTTAGCCTCTTGGTTTCATAAACAACCAAAATTGTGGCCGCGCAGCCCCATCTTTAAGTCTTCACAGCCTTTATTCTGTGACCTTGGATGAGACTCCGGGTGCTTCCCTGCTTTAATAAATTCAAGTCATAGACTTTGATCAACCTGTTTACAAATCCCCTGAACCTTATAGTGTCAATCTTTTCATGCCGACTTGGATAGGCAAACGAGCAGAAGAGCTGGGGATTTTCTTTGTACTGCCATCTTACTGAGCTATGGGGTAATGCTGGTTAGTGGCTAGAATAGAGAGAATTTGTTAGAGTATTAAAATTATGCTTTTGTTGGCTCCCGTGTTTATTAGTAGCTTTTTGATTATGCAGAATTTAGGTATGTTAGAGATAGGCCATTTTTTTTATCATTACTCTAAAAGTAATTATTTTGCTGGGCGTGGTGGCTCATGTATATAATCCTAGCAGTTGGGAGGCTGAGGCAGGAAAATCAAAAGTTTAAGGCCAGCCTGAACTGCCAAATTAGTTGCAAGCTGCCTGAGGTACAGGAAGATCCTGCCTCAACAACAAAATAAATTTGAAGAAATAATCTTCAATAAAACAAGAAAAAAATCTTCCTAGAAAAAAATTATAAAATATGAAAGCAAAAAAAAAAAAGTCTCGGCAAACACCAATCTGTCCCCATATAGGTAAGCAAAGTTAATGCATGGGTACATATTTTTATGGATTAGAACTATGTAGATAATACAAAAGTGTGGTCAGTGCGCATGTGCATAGATAAGGAGTGCTAGTGCTGATTTACTGTGTACCAGTCACAGCAGACTCAGTTTAAATCCATCTTCATTGAGCCCTTACAACGCCTTTATGAGTCAAGGTTTGTTCTCATTTTATAGAAGACATTTTATAGAAGTCAAGTCTCTAAGGATCTCAGTGACTTGCTCAAGTTCACAAAGCTGCTAAATGGTGATTACAAGAGAATTTATATACTTGCCTACCTAAAAGGCTTATGGCCCAAAGACAGGCTGTATCCATTAGCAGATACGTATGTATGTGTACGTGTATATTACATGCTCATGAAAGTCTATACAGGCACATCTTTATACATTCATGTGGTTCCACGGGCTCCTAATCACACTTGGATGTGTCCATGGTCTCAGTCATGTGCATTCATGGTCATGTGTGTGGTCTTGCACATATGTATGTACAAAGACACACAATTATTAATAAAATTGGATTTTTATATCTCCTGGTTTTCTTTCTTTCTTTCTTTTTTAATCTGCTGAGAGTAGGGCCTTACACTTCCTAGGTAAACCCTGTACCACTGAACTATATCTCTAGCCTCTTTATCAGACATTTTTAATGCCTGTGTGGCATCTAATTGCATGGCTGAGCTATAACCTAATTATCATCCCTAAGAATGTTTATAATTTTTTTCATCCATTGAGTTTGTTTTCCACACACTGTTCCTTTGTAGTGTGTGATCAGAGACTATACATATTTAAAAGGCTTTTGAATTATAGAATGCTGGTGAATTGTCCAGGCCACTTGATAGGAACATGCTACTCTTTTGATCTGGTTAGTCTAACCGAGGTGGTCCTCCAGCTCAGTGACTGTAATGGAAACTTTATGATTCATTCAGAAATGCTAACACTGCTGGTTTCCTTTGCTTTTATAGGTTTTTATTAATGTGTGCACATTTGTGCACAACTTGAATTTAGTATAGTGACAATTTATAGACAGTCTGGGCTCAGTTTCCCTATAATATGGTCCCACCTCCCCCCACCCCCCATCACCCCATTTTTTGCAGTTTTAATACAGACAGTATCCAAATATATGGAGCAGTGTTTCAGAAAGGTTTATGTGGGCTCACGCCCAGCTGTGGCTAGCTCAAAGAGGACATTAATTGCTGGTCATCCATTTTCTTTATTGTAATAGATCTTTGCCTCTATATCATGAATTTTGCTACCTCATGCCAGATGTTTTAAGATACTTGAATTTGAGCCTGGCAGTGGTGGTGCACACCCTTGATCCCAGTGCTCAGGAGGTAGAGGCAGGCCGATCGATCTCTGTGAGTTCAAAGGCAGCCAGGGTGGTTACACAGAGAAATCCTGTCTCAAAAAACAAAAACAAACAAAAAAGTTTGGGTTTGGGTCCTGTGTAAATGGACAGTGCTACAATATATATTAAAAAAAACAAACCACAGGCTGTGCCGTTTTAGACATAATTCCTTGCCTGCTGAGGAAGTTGCCTGCCTGTAGTCCTCACCACTAAGTCTGTATAGCACTCAGATGACATCATAAACCAGGCATGGGGTGATAGGTTTTCGGGTTAAGTTCTGAGAAGTCTGGAAGGGCATTTTGACAGATTGGGGATGGATTAGGCAGAGTCACCTCTAACAAGTGAAGCCATGTATTTGGTGAAGTTAGGATGTTGGAGGTCTAGGTAGTACCCACGTGGTTGTTTTTTGCATGTTTGTTACAAGTTTCAGAAGTTACAGCTATATCACAGGTTATCTCTTTTGTGTCTTGTCATTTTTAAAGATTATTGCTGCATTTGTGGCCAAATGGCTAGTCATCAAAGACACTTATAAAAGTCCTTGAAGCAGGCAGGACACAGTGGTTGGTCCACTCTTGTGATTTCAGCCCTCTGGAGGCTGAAGCAGTAGGATTGTGACCTCTAGGCCTGCTGGATTACATAGCGAGGTCCTATTTGAAACAAACATGGGTAGATTGTTTATGGAGGATAGATAAATTGTTTCTTTGAAATGCTTTAGAATTGTGTAAAATAAACATAAAATATACCACATTAACTTTTCATCCCTTGCCTCTGTTAGTGCTAGGAATTGGACCTAGGGCTTTATACATGGTAACCATATGCTCTGCCACTGAGCACCTCCCACCCTAAGCATTTTTATTTATTTGTATTTTATGTGCATTGGTGTTTTGCCTGTATGTATGTCTGTGTGAGGTTGTCAGATCTTGGAGTTATAGACAGTTGTGAGCTGTCGTGTGGGTGCTGGTCCACTGGAAGAACAACCAGTGCTCTTAACCCCTGAGCAATCTCTCCAGCCCGCACCCTAAGCATTTTTAAGTACAAAGTCTGCCAGCATTAAGTGCATTCACATATGTATGAAACCAGGCCCATGTCTATTACCCATGAAATAATACTTCACCTTTACTTATTCCAGCCTGTGTCAACTAGATACCAGTGTAAGTGCAATCAGCTGTTTATCCTTTTGTAACTGTCTTTTTTCATGTGACATGTCGCCAAGGGTCATCCATATAGTAGGTGTCAGAATTTCTTTCTTAAGGCTGTTTATACTTTCTTGTTTGTTTGTTTTGAGATGGGGTCTCTTATATCAAGGCGTGACCTCACTGTGTGTGTGTGTGTGTGTGTGTGTGTGTGTGTGTGTGTGTGTGTGTGTGTGTGTGTGTGTATACACATATACTGGGGCTTAGCTTGAACTCCTTATCCTCCTGTTTCTACCTCCCAAGAGCTGGGATTACAGGCTGATGGCACCAGGCCAGCCTGTGCTACATTCCATTAAAAAATAAATTCATTTGCTGATGGACATTTGGTCTTTGTGCATAATGCACTGAGAACATGGGTGTACACCTATCTCTTGGTCCATCCTTTTGAGTTTTATGAGACTATACCCAGAAGTGGGATTCCTGGATGGTTTGGCAATTCTATTTTTAAGTTTTCTTAGAACTACTATTCTGTTACCTATAGCAGCCACACCATCTTGAATTGTTGCCAACATTGTACAAAGATTCCAGTTTCTCCATATTCTCAACAACAGTTTCTCTTTTTTGTTGTTGCTGTTGTTTTGTTGTTTTGTTTTTTATGGTGCTAGGGATAGTAGCCAGGCTTTGTTCATGGCTGGCAATCACTACCCACTTGAGTTCAACACCAGCCCTATTCTGGTTTCTTATAGTAGACATCTGTTCATTGGTTGTGAAGGCATCTCCTTAGAGTATTGATTCCTGTTTCCTAAATGATTAGTTATGTTTTTCATTGCATTGCCTGTTTGTATATTGTCTTTGGAGAGATGGCTATTATTATAATTGTTATTTGAGACAGACTAGCTTAGAACTCTATGAAGATCCAGTTAGCTTTGAACTTACAAAGCTCTGACTGACTCTGCCACCTATAAAATCGGGATTAAAGGTTCATATCATCATACCTAGCCTGTAATTATTATTTTTAGATTTTTTTTAAATTTTATTTGCGTTAGTGTTTTGCCTGCATGTGTGTATGTGTGAGGGTGTCAGATGCCCTAGAACTGGAGTTAGAGACAGGTGTGAGCTGCCTTGTGGGTGCTGGGAATTGAATCCAGGTCCTTTGGAAGAGCAGCCTGTGCTCTTAACCACTGAGCCATCTTTCCAGACCCCTTAATTATTTCTTAATGGTTTCGTATTTTCAGCTTTTTTTCCCCTTTTCTTTTCTTTTTTTTTTTTTTTTTTTGAGACAAAGTCTCAGTATGTAGCTCTGTCCTGGAACTTGCTATGTAGACCAGACTGGCCTTGGACTCAGAGACAGACCTGCCTGCCTCTGCCTCCCGAGCGCTAGGATTAAAAGGAGTGTACCACCATGCCTGGCTCAACTTTTTTCAAATACATACAAAATAGGATAGTATGATAAACCTTATGGAAGCCATCACCTGCATTCAGTAAATACCTATCAGTAGCCAATCTTATTTATATTCCTGGATCCAAAATTCTCTCTTGCTATTATTTATTTATTTATTTATTTATTTATTTATTTATTTATTTATTTATTTTAATATTTGGAGATAATAGAATATTACACTGTAACTCGGGCTGATCTGGAACTCTCTGTAGCTCAGGCTAGCCTTGAACTTGCAACAATCCTCCTGCCTTACTTAGTCTCCAAAGTGCTAGGGTTACAGATATATACCACTATGCCTGGCTGTAATCCTATAATTTCATTTACAAATATTTTAATGTGAAATAGAGAAAAGAATGATACTTCAAGTGGGTATTGTCACATGAGGTCAGTATCATGAGAGCGTTAAAAAACACTTTTATTATGTTTATTTTTTTATTTGTGGGTGTGAGTAGAGGTCAGAGGACAGTTTTCAGGATCTGGTTTTCTCCTCCCGAGCGGTTCCTGGAGATGGAATTTAGGTTGTCAGGCTTGGTGACCAGTGCCTTCTACACGATGAGCTATCTTGCCAGCCTTGAGCGCTCTCTTTGAATCTGTTAGAAATATGGAAATAGGATTTATAAATGTCAGGAACACAGAGCTGTGACTGTCCTTTGTTTTTGAATTGGCTCGCTCTTGGCAAGCCTTGTTCTCTGTGTCATTTTTGGTGACACTGGTAGATTCTTGGTCCATTCTTGCTTTCTGGCTGTGTCCACTGGTCATCACTTGTTAGGGGAGATTTATTGGCTTCATCACTCTGTGCTCTGTAAACAGAGCAATACTTCCTGGTTTGGATAGAAACCAAGACTCAATTGAGCTGCCCTAGGGAATCCTGTTTTAAGGACTGGTCACTACTGGCCTGTACATACATGTTTGTTTAAAAAATTAGTTACAATACACTATACTATATTAAGTTGTAAAAATAAATTTTACCATGAAAATAATGTTGTTTTTTGGGGGTTTTTTTGTTTGATTTTTTTTTGTTGGTTTTTTTTTTTTTTTCGAGACGGTTTCTCTGTATAGCTTTGGTGCCTGTCCTGGATCTCATTCTGTAGACCAAGCTGGCCTCAAACTCACAGAGATCTACCTGGCTCTGCCTCTCGAGTGCTGGGATTAAAGGAGTGCGCCACTACTGCCTGGCTTGTTATGTTTTATTTTAGATGAGGTTTCACTGTGTAGCACAGACTGGCTTTGAACTTGGGACCCTTGTGTGTTTCAGCCTTCACAGTGCTGGGATTATAAAGGCTTTAAAATAAATACTTGCATTTCTTTATTTTGATGTTTTTTTTTTGGATAAGTACAATTGCTTAGTGAGGAGCATATTCTTGTAGAAGGCCATACCTATCTAGATGAAGAAATTTACTTTAATTGCAGATTAATGCTGAAAATAAGGTTGAAGCTCTTTTTTTCCCTTTCAAGTAATTGTTGCCAATAAACTAGACAAGTAGTAAACGTGTATCAAATTTATTGTGCTTTGCAAACATTTTAAGTACAATTGCTTCTGGTGGCTGGCAGGTAGAAGAACAGTTTCTATTAGTAATTTCAAATGTAGTGTTAAAACAAGTGTGATATCACCTAGTACATACACCCTGCCTGTAAATTAAGCTCTCACTCAGTTTTCTGAGTACATAATTTCTTTTTTGTTTGTTGAGACAGAGTCTCCTCTATGTAGTCCTGGCTTCCCTGGAACCTAGTATATAGACCAGGCTGGCTTCTGACTCTTAGAATCCACCTGCCTCGAGTGCTGGGATTAAAGGTGTGCACCAGACTTTGTGATGATTTCTTATTCCACTAACAATTTGGAAGTATGGCTCAGTAAAAGCACCTGCAGTCATGAGGACCTGAGTTCTGATTGCCAGCACCCATGTGAAGTGCAGGCTGGTAGTATATATATGGCTTTAACTCCAGAGTTGGGTGTGGAGACAGGAGGATGAGGATCTCTAGGGCTTCCTGGCCAATCACCCTTGCTTAATCAATGAGCTTCAGGTTCCGTGAGAGATGCTGTCTCAACAAGTGAAATGACAAATTGAAAATGATAGAGGAAGACACCCTCAATCCACCCTTGGACTCCACACATGGCTGAGCACATCTGCTCATACATGCATGTAAAACATATATTGTCAGCGTGACTTACTGCTTATGGCTGTGGTAGCGTTTGTCAGGTTCTCTGTGTAAAGGTACTCTTCCCTCCTGTAGGCTGTGCTGTGTGAGAAGAGTGGCACTCGCAGCTTGTGTGAAAGGGGTGACACTAACACTGCAAGCAGGGATTGACATACATTATGTGCCATTTTTATATGTGGAACATACATTTCTTCTCTATTAACTTATTTAGTCAAATCTCTGGACTCAAAAATATTTATAATTACTTGGGAATATAATTCCAGTACCACTGTTAGTGCTGCCTTTGACCATTGGGAACTCTTAGTTGGTCCTGTGTCTTATACTTGGTTCCCTTTGGCACACCTACATCTTTGTTTTGTTTTAGAGCACTTCGTTTTTGGACCAGTCTCATCTAGTGCATTTCTTACACCATCTTACCAGAAACCAGCTCTGTGTCCTTGTCCTAGGTGTTGTTTGTTAGTTTTTGGCCTTCTATGGTGGCAAAGCCAGGAAATAAATGCCTGTGTACTTGTTGTTTCTTTAAATGCTGAGCATTGAACCTGAACTCTTCCACGTGCTGCATGTATGCTTTAGAACTCAGTTACACCCTCAGCCCCATAAACAGTATTTGTATACATAAATTATCCAAAGCCAAGTTCACACAGTGTCTCTAACTTTAATTCAAGCATGTGTATCACGCCAACTTACTCCCCTAATCTATAAATTTCCACTTCAACAGTGAGAAATTTGGCTCCCACCATATAGCATCTGTTTACTTAATTCTTCAGCTTTAGTATGCATATATAAAGTGGTCTCAGAATTATTAACTCATGCATATGGGAAACTTATTCTCCAGAAAATAGGGCACATACACAGTTGTCAACTACTAGGTTCTAGGGTTAACTAAAATGTCATCTTTGTCCCCACCCTCTTTTTTTTAGGTTTTTCGAGACAGGGTTTCTCTGTGCAGCTTTGCGCCTTTCCTGGATCTCGCTCTCTAGACCAGGCTGGCCTCAAACTCACAGAGATCCGCCTGCCTCTGCCTCCCAAATGCTGGGATTAAAGGCGTGCGCCACCACCGCCCGGCTTGTCCCCACCCTCTTATGAGAGGTGGTTTCATACTTTTTTTTTTTTTTTTTTTAAAGTTTTCCAAGACAGGGTTAGTCCATGTTGCTCTAGCTGGGGAACCCAGGGATTTGCATGCCAAGAATTGTGTTCTGATATATAACAGATAGCCTGTATTCAGTGTTTGTTAATGGGAAACTTAGAAATGCTGAATGAATTCAGTTCTGCATCAGATACATCTTGATTTTCTGATGTGTATGTGTGCGTGTGAAGGTCCAAGGACTGCTCCTGGGCTCCAGGGAATAAAACTCAGATCATCAGACATAGTAGAAAATGCTGTTACTTGCTAAGCCAGTCTTGAGGGCTGGTTTGGTATTTTTACTTGCTTTGAGTGTCATTATCTTTGAGTCTTTTCTTTTGGTCTGGCCACTGTCTGCTAGTATCCTCAGAAGTGATTGGGGGAAGAGGTTGGGAGAGCTCAGCATTTAGTATACAAATCTTTCTACCAGTTTTTTTCTATTTCACCCATTTCCTTAAACTGATGTCTTATCTGGGTGGTAGTGGTGTACACCTTTAATCCCAGCACTGAGGCGGCAGAGGCAGGCAGATTTGAAATTGAACCTCTCTGAGTTCCAGGACAGCCAGGGCTGAGCAGAGAAACTCTGTCTCGAAAAAAACAAACAAACCAAAAAACAAGACACTGATACCTCCCCAGAGCTCCCTCTCTGTCTTAATACTCTCCCAAGCATAGCTTTTTTTGTACTGGGGATTGAACCTGGTGAGCCTTCCAAAGGAGACCTGGGAACTGCGTGTTTAACTGTTCTGCAACCTTCCTTTCGGTCTTTAAATCTTTTTTTACTCAGTTTATCATACCTGGTGTCACCAATTTATGAACTTTTGGGGTGTGTAAAATAGGTAGCTTGTTTTGTGTTCTGGTTTAGGATTCAGCCTTCCCCTGTCTGCTGAACCAGTCCCCTTGTTAATCTCACTTGTAATTGTCAGGGTTTTGTTACTTTCTGTCTTGTTTCTTGGCTTTATAGGTTTTTCTGTTTTTTTGGGTTTTTTTTTATGATTTGTTTTTATTTTATGTGCAGTGGTGTTTTGCCTGCATATGTGTTTGTGTGTGGGTGTTGGATCCCTTTGAATTGGAATTATAGATAGTTGTGAGCTGCCGTGTAGGTCCTTGGGAATTGAACCCAGGTCCTTTGGAAGAGCAACTCTTAACCACCGAGGCATGTCTCCAGCCCTGGTCCATTTGTTTTTTTGTTAGGATCTCGCTATGTAGCCCTGGCTGGCCTAGAACTCACTGTATAGACCAGGCCATCATGGAACTCATCTGCCTCTGTCTCCCAAGTTTTGAGATTAAAGGTGTGTGCACCATGCCTAGTTTTTTTGTTGGTTTGTTTTTTCTTTTTGTTTTTTGTTGTTGTTTGTTTTGTTGTTTTTCTTTTTTTATGAGTTTATTAAGTATACAGCCAGCAAAAGTAAAAGAATAAATAGCAAGTGATACAGATAGCAAAACACCATCAAATTGATAGCTTATAAACCTTGACCAGAAGTAACTAGGAAAACCAGTTGAGGCAGCCAGCTGGAGTTCTGGATTGAAAGCCACCTAGGCAGAGCAGAGTGTCCCCTCCAGTGAGACCCCCAAGCAAAAGAACAAATAGCACAGACAGATATCATCATCAAATCTGGCACTTACAGCACCCAGCAGAAACCTGCTGGGGAAGTTGAGGCAGTCGGCTGGAGTTCCTGATTGACCTTTCGCTTCATGGATGGGTTCCCATGCGTTTTTATATTTTGGGATAAATAATAGTAGCTTGTGTTGAAAATGGTTCACCTTCTAGTTGTTCTCAAGGACACAACGTTTCTACTCTTGAGCTGTTTTGCTGTTTCCTTTTGTCCCTGTTACAATTAGCAGGGAGGAGGATCAGCCCATCCCTAGACAAGGAACCCTGAAGGACATTTTGAGATAAACATGACTGATTCTGAAGGGGAGGGGAGCAACCCCATTTCCAGAGCCAGCTTCTCAGTATGCTCAAACAGCACACCGTGTTTACCAATGTAGTGTACGTCACAGCATTTCTGTTGACTTTCAGCCTGTACATCTAATTGTGCTATCTTGTCAATGGAGAACATTGCATTTAGTAAATATGCTAGTTGGTTCTTTTTAGAAGGAAAAACATTTTAGGAATTACAGTGTGATAAAAATACCAAATTTTTCTTTATGTGTACCACAAGCATCTATTAAATACTTACTTGTATTCAGCAGGCTATAGCATGTGTTAGATTGACTAATGAACATCCAAGGTTTCTTTCTTTAAAAAAAAAACAAAAACATGTATTTAGTGGGCATGTGCACACACGCACGCATGTGCGCGCACCTGCACCTGCATGTGTGTGTTCACACCATAGTTACACATTGGAGGTTAGAAGGCAGGACTTACAGGACTCCATTCTGTCCTTTCTCTCCTTCCACCATGTCGGTTCCTGGGATTGAATTTGGGTTCTTACCCTCAGAGCCATCCTGCCATCCTGTCTCCCCATTCAATATTGTTTTTTTAAGGAGAATAGACTTAGAGATATCTTTCTTTTTTGTTTCTAATTTTTTGTTGCCATTTCTTTTTAAAGTCATTAATTATATGACTACCATCTCTTCCCTTATGTTACTAATTTTATACACAGGAAAGGAATGTACGATAAGTGTGTGTGTGTGTGTGTGTGTGTGTGTGTGTGTGTGTATGTATGTATGTATGTATATGTGTGTGTATATATGTGTGTGTGAGAGAGATGTGTATATCTCTGTCCCTAGGAAGAGTGATGATAAATCAAGCACTAGTGGCTTTATATCCTAGGGCATAGTATGTTTTATTTTGTTTAACGTTTGTTTTTCAAACAAATTTGCTTTTACATTACATGGTAACGGTGTACTTCATAAGGCTCTTTCCCTTAGTGTCTGTCTGTCTGTTTCTAACACATTTATTTCCATGGACAGTAGTGATGGGGATATTCCCTGCCTCCAGATCACTCCTGGAGCCATTGTCATTGTCCTTCCTTTGGTGTAGCATTCATCTATAAGTAGCTCAATTTTTGGTGGCGCACGCCTTTAATCCCAGCACTCGGGGGAGGCAGAGCCAGGCGGATCTCTGTGAGTTCGAGGCCAGCCTGGGCTACCAAGTGAGTTCCAGGAAAGGCGCAAAGCTACACAGAGAAACCCTGTCTCGAAAAACCAAAAAAAAAAAAAAAGGAAAGTTATTGAATATTGCAAGGGACAGAGTACTACCTGTCTTCATTAAATTTTAATAAAGTTTGGTTTTTTTTTTTTTGAGATAGGATTTTATTGTGTAACGCTGGCTGGCCTGGTGTTCACTATGTAGACTAGGTTGGCCTCAGACTCACAGAGATCTGACTGACTGCCTATACTTCCTGGGTGCTGGGATTAAAGGTGTAACTAAGCACCTTTTTTTGCAGTGCTGGGAATTGAACCCAGAACCTTGTGTGTTAAGCAGGTGCTCTACCAGTGAGCTGCATGGGAAGCCCTATATGTGGGTGGGGAGGGGGGCCCTCACACTTGTGCAGTAGCACTTTACTTACTGAGCTGTCTCTAGCCCCTGTAATTTATCATGTTATGAATAGTTGTTTTGAGCATCCTTATATGGATTTTTTTTTCCTGTGATAGGGTCTCACTATGTAGCATCGAGATCTGGTGTTAACTATCTGAGTTTGGGCAGTTGTCCCTCTTACTGTATAAACTGATGACATGACTGCTGTTGTATACCTGTGTGGGTGTGGGTTCACACGGTCCCGTGGAATCAAGAGGCAGAGGCACCCTGAGGATGAATCTTTAGCCTTTCCCAGCTGCAGGGGGATTTTGTGTCTCTACTGACTGGTCCACTGTAGCTTAGCAAAGGGTCCTTTTATTATTCTCCAATTTACACCTTTTAGCAAGTTAATCTTCATCCTTAACACCTCTTATCTAAGCTTCCCCAAGGGACAGCGCCAAATGCAAATTCTCAATTAAGGAACATCACCGTTTTCTGGATTGTTGCACAGCCAGGTCTGCATAGGCTTTGCACCCTTAGAAACTCTCGGAAAGATTCACATAGAGGGTAACAAGAGAAACAAAGGGTGGGTTAAGGATAGGTGCTAGCACTCTGGAGCCGAGCCAGGGGTAGCTCTGTAGAAATTGTCCCCACAACTGTTCCATGGTGTGGTTAATGGAGCAAGTGTATTGTAGATATGAGAGAACAAGCAGAGGCATCTGGAAGAGTCCAGAGCTGAGAGAGAAAATAGTAGACTGAACATGGCCAGCACACTGGACCTGGCCATGAGAGAAGCAGGAGCAGAGCAGAGAAATGGTGGGGAGGGGGCAGAGAAAGAGAGGGAGGGGAGAGAGAGAAAGAAATAGCAGGGTTATATGGAGATGAGTACCTGGGGGAGAGAAGCCCATGAGTTGAAGGAGTTTAGGGCTGGTGGGGAGGTGAGAGCTAGATGCTAGCATGGACTTTGAAATGTGTAACAGGTACTTGTGATACTGAGGGAGCCTGGAAGCCAGCTTGTGCTTTGGTATGCCAGTAGGCACCACAGGTAGCCATTTGTCTCTTCTGCATTTTGGAATTTGGGGAAATGGCGTTTCCTTTAGACCTGACACATCTCCTGTCTTTGTGAGATCCTGGCCCACTGAGGGCAAGCGATAGCCTGGAAGACTCTCCTTGGCTTCAGGTTTTACTGAAGCCGGGTACCATTTACTTAAGTGTCTTGGTAGAGCCATCAGTTCTGGAAATAATTTGGATGTAAGACTGATTCCGTAGGTCAGTAGGCTGATGACAAAGTGCTGGCACCATAGTTGCAGATAAGCAGTGACTTTGCTGAGAGTTTGGCTCTTTAGGTGAGTTGAATTAGAGATGAGTGCCTACTTTGTGTTCACTTTGTATCTCTTGTCAGTATGACCTAATATGGACAACAGGAAGTTGAAGGAAATGCAAGTTGGTGATCTCAAGTGGCAGTGTTTGCTCTCATTTCTAAGGACTTCTATAGAGACTGCTGCTATTTCCCCCTGTAAAACCAAGTGTTAGTCGGGCAGTGGCGCACGCTTTTAATCCCAGCACTCAGGAGGCAGAGCCAGGTGGATCTCTGTGAGTTCAAGGCCAGCCTGGTCTACAGAGCGAGATCCAGGACAGGCTCCAGAACTACACAGAGAAACCCTGTCTCAAAAAAAACAAAAAAACAAAAAAACAAAGTGTTCATCTGTTGTATTTATGTTACCAGCCAGAGACAGCCACTAAACTTAAGTCTTTAACCATAAGCTCTATGACCATGGCTTTTCTAAGAGTAAACATTCTGTCTGTTAGGCACTTTTAAGTCATTGTTCTCATCACTAATTTTCCTTGCTTTGGTGCATTTTTATGTTTTCATTTTGGTATTAGAAGATTTACACACTTACATTATTTTTTACTTCTGATAGTCTTAGACATTCTAAATGCTGCAGTTGTGCAAGATACACACACACACACACACACACACACACACACACACACACACACACACAGATGGCTCTGAAGTGCAGTATGGGTGCTGGAGATTGAACCCCAGGTCCTCTGGGAGATTAGCCAGTGCTTTTAATTTTCACCCATTCACAGACATGTTCTGTGGTGATTTATGGAGCTCTTGATGGGATCCTTTTCATTGAGGGCAATAGATACTGACTTAATAAGTTAACAGTGATATAGGATAGTTAATTTGAAATTTTATTTAAGTAAAATTATACAGTACAGATTTGGCTCTTCAGAAATAGAAAACACTATTACTCTATTCTTTTGAGATTAAAATTTATTCCTTTAAAAATCTTTTTAGATTTATTTATTTATTTATTTTTATTTTTATTTTTTATTTATTTATTTTTTTTTTGGTTTTTTTCGAGACAGGGTTTCTCTGTGTAGCTTTGCGCCTTTCCTGGAACTCGCTTTGGAGACCAGGCTGGCCTCGAACTCACAGAGATCCGCCTGGCTCTGCCTCCCGAGTGCTGGGATTAAAGGCGTGCGCCACCACCGCCCGGCTAGATTTATTTATTTTTATGTTTACATGTGTGAATGTTTTGTCTATATGTTTGTACACTCACTGTGTGTGTCTGGTACTTTGGATGTCAGAAGAGGGTTCAGATCCCTTGGAACAGGAGTTATGGATGGTTATGAACCACCACGTGGGTGCACGAAATTGAACCCAGGTTCTCTGCAAGAGCAACAAGTGCCCTTAACGTCTAAGCCATCTCTCCAGCCCAAGCGTATTCTTTTAAAGTATAGAGTAATTAAAAAACCTGTTTTCATTAGGCTATATAACCATTATCCCCATCTAATCTTTAAACATTTTTTATTACTATCCCTGATCCTACAAGAACCTCAGACACAGCAGCGGTAAGCTGCTGTTCTCCCCTTTATCCTAGCTACCAACAACCATTCATCTTTCTCTATGAAATCGGTACTCCAAAAGGGAGCATTCTCTATAAAGAGAAGCACACAGCATATGGTGTTCTGTTAGTGGCTTTACTCTTAGTATAATGCTCTCAAAGCTCATTTATGCTGCAGCAATTTATCTTTCTTTCTTTCTTCCTTTCTTTTTTTTTTAAAAAGGTGTATTTATTATGTATACAGTATTCTGTCTGCATGTGTCCTTGCAGGCCAGAAGAGGGCACCAGATCTCATTATAGGTGGCTTACAGGTGGCTGTGAGCCACCATGTGGTTGCTGGGAATTGAACTCAGGACCTCTGGAAGAGTAGTCAGTGCTTTTAACCGCTGAGCCATCTCTCCAGCCCCCTATCCTTTTTTCTTGCTGAATAGTGTTTCATTGTATGGATAAACCACAGATCTTGTATCTGTTTGTATGTTGAAGTATTGCTTATACCATCGCATTTTGTGTGGACATATGTCTTAACTATTTGAGAAACACACTTTCCATTCCCACTAGTAGTTTGTTAGAGTTCTAGTTTTTTCACATGCATAAGAACCTGTTACCGTCTTTTTAGTGGATATGAAGTATTAATTAGCTCATGGTTTTCTCTGCTGACCTAACAGTGTTGAGCATTTTGTATCTACTGGCTGTTTGCATACTGTCTTTGGAAAAATGTTTGTTCAACTCCTGCTTGTGTGTGTGTGTGTGTGTGTGTGTGTGTGGTTTGAGTGTGCATACATGTGTGCAGGTGCACTTGCCCGTACAAGCATGTGTAGAGGCCTGAGGTTGATTGACATCAGGCTGCCTTTCTTAGTTGCTACTTTATTTTTTGAGATAGGTTTCCCTGAGCTTGGAGCTGGACCTTGCCATTAGGGCCACACTGACTGGCCAGCAAGCCCAAGGCATCCTTCAGTCTGTGCCCCATTGCTAGGGTTGCAGGCCTGCAGTTCTGGGGTCTGAACTCACTTCTCTATGCTTGCATGGCAAGCACTTTACTCAGTGAGTAGACTCTCCAGCCTTTGCTCATTGTTAGAACAGGTAGCTTTTCTTATAGTTGAGTCTCTTGTACCTTGTCAGAATTACTTAAAATATACTTAATACATTAATAGCAAGTTAGTGGAGAATTCTTCTTGCAAGTAAAGAATTTGGAGCTGGAAAGATGGATGCTCAGTGCTTAAGAACACTTGCTAATCTTCCAAGATCAGTTCCCAGGGACTGTGTCAGGTGGCTCACAACTGCCTGTAACTTGAGCTCCCCTTCTAGCCTCCAAGTGGGTGTACACACACACACACACACACACACACACACACACACACACACACCATACATACATTTGTACAAAAACAAGTTAAAAAACACTTTTTTAAAGAAAGTGAAGAATTTGATGAGGTTAAAGTGTCACAGTAATTGCATTAAATGTAATAGAAAATGTACAGTTCTTACTCTCTGGCTGGATCTTTTATCTTTGGCAGAGTCAGAGGTAGATCTCCGAGTTTGAGGCCAGCTAGTACAGAGCTAGTTCTAGGATAGCCAAGGCTACACAAAGAAAACCTGTCTCAAAATACCAAAATAAATAAATAAAGTAAAATTAAATAGGACCCAACAACAACAGATTAAGTAGTGTGAATATTTGTAATGTTAGGGATTTCTTGATTAGTTTGGCATTATTTATCATGTATTTTTTGTATTTGTGGGAGGTCGATATTGACGTCATAGCTCCTTGGGTATAAGATTTGTGAGTTTGGTTTGCTTTGGTTTTGGTTTGGTGTGGTGGAGACTGAGTCTCTCTCTGTGTAGCCTGGATAGCCCAGAACTCAGATGTAGATCAGGGTGCTGAGCTTGTGGAGATCCCTGCTTTTGCCTCCCGAGGGCTGGCCCTACAGGTGTGCACCACCACACCTACTTTATTCAGTAGGATTTTTCACTTTTTTTTCAGTCTTTAGAGAATGTAATACCTGTGGCTAGTACCACTCACTGTAAGATTAAATGTTGTCTCTTAGTGAGACCCATCCTAGCTCTGCTTTGCTGTTCCTCAGAACACAACTGAAGAGGGGTGTGTGTGTATGTGTGTGAGAGTGTGTGTGATGTATGTATGTATGTATGTATGTGAATATTGGTACTTACATGATGTGGAGTGCCTGTGGAGGTTCTCTTCTTATACCTTGTTTTTTTAATAAGGCCCTTTCTTAATTTCTGCTGCTTGACACACTCTAGGCTATATGGCCCAAGAGTTTCTGGGAAAATTTGTCTGTTTCCAATATCACTGTAGGATTGCTGGACATCACTGAATCTCTGGCTTACCCTGGTTGTCAGGTTTGTGGCAAGCACCTGTCTCTCCAGTCCCCTAAGTGTCTTTAAACTAGTTAAATTCAAAGTTGCTTCTATTAGAACTAAGTATCACTGGGTGATGGTGGTGCACACCTTTGATCTCAGCACTCAGAAGACAGAAGTAGGCAGATCTCTGTGAGTTTGAGGCTAGCCTGATTTACAAAGTGAGTTCCAGGACAGCCAGGGCTGTTATCCAGAGAAACCCTGTCTGGAAAAACAAAACAAAACAAAAAACTGTATGATTTCTGTAGTGAGGATTTCTGGCTTCTACTGACTATATGCAACCAGGGATGACCTTGGATTCCTGATTCTCCCATCTCTCAATCTCCCAAGATTTGGAGGCTTGTGCTACCATCCATACCTAGTAGATTTTTTCTTTCTTTTTTTAAAGATAGGAATATGCTTGGTTTCCATGTTCCACAGCTTGGCCTAGGTCAATGAGGCTTAAGTGATTCTTTTGTCTCAGTTTCCCCACAAGTTGGGACTACCAGTGAGTATCATTGTACCTGGCTCCTGCAGATTTTGATTTTAAATGCTGTATTTATTTCTAATAGGCACAATACTTAGATTCAAAGGAGGGTGATCCCTTTGTTTTAGATGTACTATATTTTATAGCCTTAACCTTAAAAACAAAACAATAGCACCTTTTTAAAGATTTATTTGTTTGTTTATTTTTGGTTTCTTGAGACAGGATTTCTCTTTGTAGCCCTGTCTATCCTGGAACTTGCTCTGTAGACCAAGCTGGCTTACAAAGTTCTACCTGCCTCTGCTTCTCGAGTGCTGGGATTAAAATTGTGTACCACCACTGCCTGGTTTAAGATTTATTTTTATAAGCTTTTGATCATTTTTATTTATATGTCTATGTGTGTCTGTATGTATGTATGCCAGGTGTGTGCAGGTACCTGAGGAGGCCAAAAGAGGGCATTGGCGCTCTTGAAGCTGGAGTTATAGGTAGTTGTGAGGCATTTGACCATGAGTACTGGAAACTGAACTCAAGTCCTCTGAAGAAGAACAAGCATTCTTAACTACTGAGCTGTCTCTAGTCCCAAGATACATATTTTTTAAAAAAAATTTAATTTTATGTGTATGTGTGTTTAGCCAGCATATATGTTGGTATACCACATGCATAGTTAACAGATGGTTGTGAGCCACCACATGAGTGCTGGGTGTTGAACCTGGGTCTTCTGGGAAAGCAGTTAGTGCTCTCAACCACCAAGCTATCTCTCCAGCCCCCAAGACACATATTTTTAAAATCCAAGGTTATTAGGCCAAGGAGTATTATGGCAGATTGGGATCATGCACCAAGTGGGAATATGGGAAAGAAGTCAGGACACAGTGTATGAGTGCGACAAAGCAAAACACCACTTGAAAATTCAGACTGTTGGATTATTGGCTTATTTCATCTGGGTAGAGACATAATGTAGTTTCTCTGTATTAAACTCAGCACTGTGTATGGCTTTTCTGGTGGGCAGGCAGGGTCTCACTGTGTAGCAACCCAGGCTGGCCGGGAACTTGCCTTAATGTTCCAGCTTCAGCCTCCCAAGTATTGAGATTACAAGTGTAAGCCACTACACCTGGCTTTTTCTATGTCATTTGTGAATAATTTTATAGTTCTATTAGTAAACAACAACAACAAAATATTTTTTAAATGCCATTGGTGATCACAATAAAGATAAAATTGGTCCAAAATTTAACAAAAGTAATGGGGTGAAAAATCTAGCTCCAGTAGTATTTATTAGTCTCCAGAGTCACCATCAGAGACTATTCCCTCCCTCCTCAGTTACACTGTGTGTGCTCTGAGGTAAGTTCCCTCTTTCAGACCTGTGTCAAGGACCCGCTACATTGAGGCCCATACTGTGACAGTTAAGCTGGATCTGGGCTCACTTGACCCAGCTGATGGAAGAGTGAGAGCCTTTCTAGTGTTGACCCGGAAGTAACATGCTCACTGTCTGAGCACCCGGAGAAGGATCTCCAAGTTGAAGGGACATGGCTGGGTAGGCTGCACCAGAAAGGTTCTCAGGGACATAACAGGAAAACGTGCAAAACTCATCATGGGACCAAGTGAACTGTATCCTCAACAGTCTGCAATCTAGTTGTGGTGCATGGATTTCACTCCTTCATTGGTGACGATGGACTTGAGGTCCCACTGTTGTTCAGCAGGTCATTACTAACATAGATGGTGGTCAGCATATATGGCCTTTGGAATGTGATTACCATTGTTCCCTCTCCCCATAGTGTTTTTACAGCAGCTTTCTGAGCCCAAACCTTATCGCCAGCAGTGTAGAAGTAATTAGGTTTCTATGTGAGGAGGAGGCTGTCAGAACAGTGAGGTGGGGGCTCAGCCCAACATGTGGAGCCTCCACAGTTGTAATGGTTTTTTTTTGGGGGGGGGGTTGCTTTTGTTTTTTCTTCTTTTTAGTTGGAAATGTATGGCTCTAAAATACTGAATTTTAAGGGAGAAAAATCTTGACCTGGTAATGTTTCTCTTTTCTTCACCAAAGAGATAGTGTTTCTGAGAAGGCTGGAATTTCTCTGCTGTTATCTGTTACTGTGCTGGGGAGTGATCACATTTCACATTTCTAGGTTGCTAGGAGACAGGCAACCTATCTTACAGCTACTGGCATGGCAGACCTTTTTACCTTCTAATTTTTTTTTTTTGAACATCTATGTTTCTTAGAACTGCAGGCTTCCTTTCTGAAACCAGATTGTGTAGAGAAAACACGCTTGCTTTGACCAGACTCCAGAATTAATAAAGCAGGTTAGAAGTGCCAAGCTCGGTTGAAATACAGAATGTTACTAGCTGCTACAGATAAGACTGCATTCTTGAATAATCATTTTCTTCTCTCTTGGTGCTCTCTCTCTCTCTCTCTCTCTCTCTCTCTCTCTCTCTCTCTCTCTCTCTCTCTCTCTCTCTCTTTGTGCTGTCTTCTCATACAATGGTGATTAGTCATGAGGAGGCTAAGAATATCCTTCTAAGGCTTCAGATAATGTTAAGATCATTGATTGAGGAGACCCCTGCTCCCAGAAGTTCTTTAAATAAGTCACTGTTTGATGTTCCTGGAACATTTGCTTTCCTATAGCTATGTTGCCTGTATGCTTTCTTTTCCAAGGGAAAAATTGCCTTAGGTTATAATAAGATTATTTTGGGAGTGCCTTAAGTTTAAGTTTAGATTGTTAGAACTTAAAAATGTACCTGTAATCCCAGTTTTTGAGACAAGGAGATTAGAGGTTCCAGGCCAGCCCGAGGTACACATGAAAATCCTGTCTCAAAAAAATCAAGGCCTGGAAATGAAAGTCAGTGGTAAAATGTTTGTACTAGGTTTCATACCCAGCACTGGGAGACAAAAAGGGTCTAGATGGTAGATGCTGCTAAGAATATGGCCCAAGAACCCATGTCAGATTGAATTCTTTGTAGTAATCTGGTTACCTAATTTATAGATAAATCTGTGTCTGTAGTAATCTAGTAGATGGTACAGCATTGGAGATAGGTGCAAGCTCTGCTTCATGTCAGAACCCCAGGCTCTGTTCTGTCTCGACTCACCATGGACTTCTTTGTCAAGTGTGCTTAGGAGCTGGTGTGTTTTACAAGCACCTCAGTTGACTTCCTGTGTGGTAATACTGAAAATAGGATCAGACCCTTATTGGCTACATCAGCAAATTCCCTTTACAGTTTAACGCCTGTGTAGACCAGCTCATTTAAAAAGAACAATCTATGAGACATCTTTGTTTCATGACAGTGACTTGGGTGAGCCATCCATGGTAGCAGCAATAGGCTGACAAACACACATTTAGTGTGAGATATTTAAAATAACTGGGGGAGCTAGAGTCAGCTCTGCTCCAGAACATTTGCCTGGGATTCTTAAAACCCAGGCTTTGATTCCCAGCTCTGAAGCACTATCAGATAACTAAAGATTTAGCCACCTAGAACAAGGCTGAGATCGGGAAGGACAGCGCCGAGAGAGGTTAGAAGTTTATGTTTTCATAGCTATCTTAGTTACTTAATGTTCAATTTCTGTGCATACACTAAATAAAATAGTACATTTTCAATCTTTGTCTAACTTTAAAGAAATTATACAAGCAATGAATGTTCAGTCCCGAAATTAGAGCCTCAATGTAAACAAGGAGAAATCCTTTATACTTTGATTACCTAGAGATAGTGCTGATTGTAGATACCTGTCATTCTAGCGCTTCATTCCGTTATATAATTATCTTTTTACAAACAAAATTATACAATGCATATTGTTTGACGAAAATCAGACTTTTTTCATGTAATAGTTCTATGAATATCCAAGTTGTCAACTTTTCTTTGTATTTTTGATCCCCCCCCCAAAGCTGAGGACCGAACCCAGGGCCTTGTGCTCAAGCACTCTACAACTGAGCTAAATCCCCAATCCCGATTTTTTTCTTTTTTCTTTTTCCTTTTCTTAATCTTGTGTTTTGATAACTGGGCATGGTGGTGTATACCTAAAATTGGGAAGTAGAGGTGGAAAGTGAGGCAGGCTTGGGGTAGGTACATTTGGCTTTTTCTGTTTTCTTTTTAGATAGGCCTCATATTTTATGTAGCCCAGGCTTGTCACAACTCTTGGTTTCCTGCTTCAGCTTCTCAAGTGCTGGGACCACGGGGGGAAAATATATATATATATACATATATACATATATATATGTATATGTATATGTATATACCCCATGTGTACTCGGAATATGATTCTTATGTAACTTTTTCTTTTTGTCTCATTATTTCCATAAAATAACTTTCTGGGAATATAATACTTTTAAAAAGGGATTACACACTTTAAGACTTCGGAAACAAGCACAATGCCAGATAGCCTTCCAGATAGGCTACTCTGATTTTTAGGTTTGCATCTTTTGATTTTGTTTTATGCGTATGTTAATATCTGACGTTTTTGTTCAGTTGCAGAATGAAGAGGAGCCCGGGGAACCCCAGCAGACTGCAGGTGATGCTCCTCCACCATACAGCAGCATTTCTGCAGAGAGTGCAGGTGGGTACTGAGGCCAGGCCAACACTTACACATAGACTTGTCCAGGAGTTGCTGTTTGCTTTTGTCTCTCTCTCATCAGCTTTCCCTAAGTTGTCTTTGCCTTGAGTTTTCACTTGTAGCCCAAGGTGAATACTCAAGTTGTTACCTGACTTTAAAAACCAGATTAACACCCCCCCCTTTTTTTTTTTTTCCCCAGCTGGTAAAGAAGGGCTTTCATTAGTGGTGAGGAAATAGACACACACTGTAAGGCACATAGAGAGGGTGACCCTCTGCACAGCTGAAGGGAGACTCCAGAAGCCAAAATCCCAAAACCCACTTAAAGGGCTCAGTTTCATTCCAGCTGATTTAGAAAGGAAGGGGAAACTGAGGAACAGGCTTGATGTAGTGTCATTTGCCTGCAGCCTCAGCACTGGAGAAGTGCTTAGCAAGTTGGAGGGCAGCCTGGACTGCATGAGACCTTGCCTCAAAAAAAACAAAACAAACAAAGACACAAGGAAGAAAGGAATGAAGGGTTGAGGAACTTAGCGATTGCTTTGTTTATGAAGTTTCTTTATTATAGAAGAGCCCTCTCCTGTGTAGGAGAGAAGAAACAGTGTCTAGAGGACTTTTGATAACTAGAGTTTCTAATAATCATTTCTTTATAGTTCTTAAAAGTTCACCAGTTTTGTTTTTAAATTAGATTTATACATTTTATGTTATGTCATAAATTGCTTGCTTGCATGGAGGCCATAGGATTACTGGAACCGGAGCTACAGATGGTTGTGAACCACCATGTGGGTGCTGGGAATCGAACCCAGGTCCTCTGCAAGAGCAACAAGTGCTCTTAGCCACTGAGCCATTCATTTCTACAGCCTCAGTTCACCGATTTGATAGAGCTACTTCCATATTCTATAAAACAGGATTGTGGCAGAGTGGCGAATAGAGAGCCATGTGCCACTGCTGAACCCCAGCCTCCATTTTATCATAGGAAAATTGAAGACATTCATCCGTGTAAAGCCTTGACAGACTTAGCATCCTTTTATTATGGCACTTTGGGAAGCTGTTGACAGTTGATGTGAGATTGATTCCTTTGGTATTCTGGGACTCTGAAGCCACCGTTTTAATTGTGTGGAACGCCAAGAGATGGGAGTGTAGTTCAGTGGTAGAGAACTTGCCTGGCGTGTGTGAGGTCCTGGGTTTGTTCCCCAGTCCTGTAGGCAATACAGTTTTTTAAAGAGTAGAACACCAAAATTTGGAAAAGAAATCACACAATTCACGGCTTTCCTACTGTTCGGTCCTCTTGCTCCCCAGTGCTGGGATTTCAGGTGTGTGCTACCATACTCAACCCATGGTCATAAATTCTGGTCTTCTCTTAAATGTACCCAACTCATTAATAAGAGTTTGGATTCATTGTTTCATTCATGATCAGAAGTTCTTTATGATTTGCTACCCAGAATCACCCTTTTTTGACTAGTATTTGAATATCTACCCTCTATAGTTGTAAATTTTTTTGTTCTTTGGGGGGTTGGTTTTGTTTGTTTATTGAGGCAAGGGTCTCAGCCCATACAAGCAACTCTGTGTAGCTGAGGCTGGCCTTGAACTCCTGACCATCCTGCCTCCAACTTTTAACCATTTTAGATATTCTTTCTCAAATACTTCTGCCTTATTCATCTACATTTCATATTTCTAAAAATTCTTTTGACTTAGAGATTATAACTGGAAATAATCTGATAGATAAATTCCATTAGATAGTAGAGTCTGTCTTTATCAGTTGAGGTTTGTGGATTGAGTTTGTATGTGAGAGAGACAGACAGACAGATAGGTTGACAGAGTTTGAGATAGAATCTCGTGTATATCTGTACCCACAATGTTAGTGGGCAGAGATAGATGGATCCCTGGAGCTCTCTGGCCAGCAGTCCAGCTTTTTGGTGAGCTCCAAGTTCAGTGAGAGACCTTGTTTCAAAAAACAATAGAGAGTAACAGAGGAAGGTATCCATCGTCAGCCTCACATTCGCACACACAAACATGTGTACAAGCAAGCATACACCATACACCCAGACACCCTGTCCCACACAAGCCCATGCACAAAAAGGGGGAGAAAAGGTTGAAAGTAGCCAGGCAGTGGTGGCACACACCCGCATTTGGGAGGCAGAGGCAAGTGGGTCTCTGAGTTCAAAGCTAGCTCTGTCTCCAGAGCAATTTCCAGGATAGCCAGGGCTACACAGAGAAACCCTGTCTCAAAAAACTAGGGGGGCGGGGGAGGTTGAAAGTGATAGTGGAAAATAGGCAGTGTTGACTGACTTCTAGCTTCCTTCGTCATGTGTGTGCATACTTACATACATGTTCACCACGAACATATATGCATATACCACAGACACACACACACACACACACACACACACACACACAAAGTTAGCATCTGTGTAATGCCTTCCAACTTAGGAACATGGTCAAATACCCCCCACCTTATTTATTGAGATTTTGTTTGTTGTTGGTATATGCAGGTACACATATGGCTTATATTATATCCAGAAACATTGCTGTTCATGCACTTGACTAGCCTTTGGATTATTTTGGATTTTCTGTGTATGCAGTATCATCTGTGATTGCCAATTACCATTAAATGTTGCTTTCTGGTTCTTCTTCTTCTTCTTCTTCTTCTTTTTCCATATTCTTATTGTTTTGCACCAACTAAGATTTCTGAGAGATTTGGTTAGAGATGGTGATGGTAGACATTTTCATCTTGTTCTCTAATCTATCTATCTATCTATCTATCTATCTATCTATCTATCTATCTATCTATCTATCTATCTTCCTTCCTTCTTTTCTTTTCTTTTTTTTTTTTTTTTAAAGATTCATTTATTATGTATACAGTGTTCTGCCTGCATGCCAGAAGAGGGTGTCAGATCTCATTACAGATGGTTGAGAGCTACCATGTGGTTGCTGGGAATTGAACTCTGTTCTGCAAGAACAGCCAGTGCTCTTAACCTCTGAGCCATCTCTCCAGCCCCTAATATTTATTTCTTATTTGTTTGTTTTTACTTTTTTTTTTAGTTTATATATCCATGCTTTTGTATATGTATGCAATGTTTGTGTGGGTGCCAGCAGAAGCCAGAAGAGGGCATGGGATCCCTGGAGCTGGAGTTAGAGGGGTTTGTGAACTTTACAAGGGGGTTCTGGGAACTACTCTTGGGGTTCTGGAGTGGCAGCAAGCACTTAGAACTGCTGAGCTGTCTCTCCAGCCCTTTTTTCTCTAATCTTGAGGGAAAAAACTTTCCATAATTTACCGATGACCATGTTTTCTTTGGGTGTTTGTTTGTTTGCATTACTGGAGACGAAGGAAGCAGGTGCTTTGCCACTGCGGTGTTATAGCCCAGGTCACACTAGTGAGTATTTTCTAGACAGTTGTGGCCAAATTAAGGACGTTTTTGTATTTTACTTCTTTTAAAATGGATATTGAATTTTCACACCTTTGTTTTGAGAAAGTATCTCCATAGACCGACCAGGTTGTCCTCAAATACTTTGTATAGGGAGAGTGACCTTGAACTCCTGGTTTTTCTGCCTCCACCAGAAAAGTGTTAGTATTATAGACTGGGCATGATGGCTCATGCTGAGACGGGAGACAGTTTGAGTACAGACTGAGTACATAATCTTTTAAAGATTATTTATTTATGTATTTTATGTATATGAGTGCTGTATTTGCATGTATGCCTGCATGACAGAAGAAGGCATCAGACAGAAAAGGGCATCAGATCCCATTATAGGTGGTTATGAGCTGCCATGTCGTTGCTGGGAATTGAACTCAGGACCTCTGGAACAGCAGCCAGTGCTCTTAACCACTGAGCTATCTCTCCGGTCCCCCAGACTGAGGTTTTTTTTTTTTAACATGTTTGTATATTTCTTTTTTTTTTTAAATTACACTCATGATATTCATTAATTACACTCATGATATTAATCACATTTGTGGTATTCATAGATAACATTCGCAGTATTCATTCAATTTTTATATATATATATATATATATATATTAATTTTAAATGCCTAATGTCATTTATTGAAGGAGGGAGGAGGTCTTAAATACAGGCTTACAGCACAATGGGAGAACCCCGGAGGGCAGAAGTTCGCTACTGATGTTTTACAATCTTGCATCTAAGCTGTTAACGCCCATTATTCAGGATACACAGACAAAGAACTTCTCTTAAGCATTCAGGAGGGTGGAACCTGGCAGGGAATTAGCATAGGGAGGATATCAAGGTCAAGGTCAGCAAGCAAGGCAACAGTTACCCAAAACGGGGGCCAGGGACCTACAGGTCCCCCTTTTATTAAAAAATGAGCTTCTGACTTGGGTTGTGTGGGACGTCAGCAGGTTACCTTACCCGTCATGGAGACGCCTGCCCAGGCCACACAGGTGCTCTGCCAGACTGAGTTTTATATGGCTAGACCCTATTACAGAAGAAGAGGAGGAGGGCAAGGAGAAGAAAGAGGGAAATTATTATTCTCTTTTTGTTGTCTGTTAATGAGGGGCATTGATGATTGACAATTTCAGTAATGGATTATAGTAAAAATGTTAAAGTTAGCTGCTATAGTAGTTCACACTTCTAATATCAGTACCCTGGAGGTCAAGGCAGGGTAGTGGTAGTTTCAGGCCAGCCGGGGCGACACAGCAACAAAATTTTTTTTTTTTTTTTTTTTTTTTTTTGGTTTTTCGAGACAGGGTTTCTCTGGGTAGCTTTGCGCCTCTCCTGGAACTCACTTGGTAGCCCAGGCTGGCCTCGAACTCACAGAGATCCGCCTGGCTCTGCCTCCCGAGTGCTGGGATTAAAGGCGTGCGCCACCACCGCCCGACCGAACAAAATTTTTTAAATAGATTTATTTATTATGTATACAGTGTTCTGCCTGCATGTTTGCCTGCACACCGGAAGAGGGCACCACACTAGAATAGGGCACCAGATCTCATTATACATGGTTGTGAGCCGCTATGTGTTTGCTGGGAATTGAACTCAGGACCTCTGGAAGAGCAGTCAGTGCTCTTAACCTCTGAGCCATCTCACCAGGCTGCAACAAAATATTTTATGGAGAAGTTAATTTATAACTAGAGAATAAAAGTAAGACAATTGTTAGATGAACTGTAGAATTTTCTTTTTTCAAAAGTTAAAAAATGCTTAGAAGTTTCCTGTTATGCTACTTCTTTTGTAATAGAAGCCAGTGAGCATGAAATACAGTGTTCAAAAGAGGAAAGGAGTCAGGCGGCAGTGGCGCATGCCTTTAATCCCACTGCTTGGGAGGCAGAGCCAGGCGGATGGATCTCTCTGAGTTCAAGGCCAGCCTGGTCTACAAATCGAGATCCAGGACAGGCACCAAAAACTACACAGAGAAACCCTGTCTCGAAAAATCAAAAAAAAGGGGGGGTGGGGGTGGGGGTGAGAGATTTCTTAGAGAATTATTTTTATAACCAAATTAGTTACCTCAGCTCATCAGAAAACAGTATGAAGTAAAAACATGAGTCCAAGTATGGGAACACATGAGTATTAAGCCTTTTCTTTTTTTCTCCACCCCTCCCCCATTAATGAGGCATTTAATGTTCCTTATATTCTCTTCTATTAAGCATTTTAACATTAACATTGTTAAATTGTGTTAACAAAATACACACATTGGGAGTACATCATCTATTGTTGGACTTGTATTCAGGAGGCAGTCACGTGAGGATCATGAGTTCAAATGTATCCCTGAATAATTACTGATATTCAAGACAAAAATCTCAAGAGAATATGTGAAAACATGAAAAACAAAACCAGAAACAACAACCCACCACCCTTTCACAGACACCCTTACTTGAAAAGTGTGATCACACACTACCTGGTATTTAAATAAACAATGGACCACTTAGATGATGCGGATCCAGTTCTGTACATTGCAGCAGAAAAATACCTATCACTAAGTAAAAGCACAATAGAAGATGAACAAAAGCCACAGAAGGAATATAAAGACCACAAAATAAACTTCACTAAATAAATTTGTCACACATATAGCACACTTGAGTATCTACCTGAAATGTTTCAAAATAGAAACCACAATGCATTGATCTCCACCATCAGTGTTGAATGAACATGGTAAGTAATTTACTTACTTCAAGGATATGATGAAAAATCAATTAAATGTGATTTTTTTTCTCAAAGCTGAAGATAACTTTGATGTATAAAGTCTTTATCAAACTGTTAACATGAATAGGGTTTTTCTCTTATGAGTTTGTCCCTATTCCATAAATTCAAAATGATATAAGTAGGTTTTAAAACATTTATAGCACTAGAGACAGTTGGGTAGTTAAATCTTCATTCCCAGCACCACAGTCTGATTTTTGTCAAATTCCTGTAATTCCTGCTACAAAATCTAAGTGTCGTAACATTCTCAGCAACCAGAATGCACAGTCACACACTACCACAAACACACAGTGACATCAAATAATTACAAGTAAAACAACTCTTTAAACAATTTTACATGAAGGTTTTTCTCTTGGAGGCGTTAATTCCTGTTAAAGGTGTTGGAGCATCGACAGGCTTGCAGTTTTTCTTCATCATGAATTGGTTTATATAACAGAAAGCTAGCATGTAGGCTTGAAGTCAGAAAAATCAAACCTTCCAAGTAGGTGGTATCATTTGAGAAAACATGAGTCCAAGTACAGGAACACATGAGTATTAAGCCTTTTCCTTTTTCTTAAGGTTGATTTTTCACCTTTTTTTAATAAGAGGAAACCACAGTATAGATCTTAGTGCACATGTGAAGGCTTTTTTTAATCCTTTGACAGGAGATCTTGCTGTGTTTCCTAGGCTGGGCTCAAGCTTGTGACCCTATAACATCATCTCCCAAGTATCTGAGATCACAGGCACGTGCCACCATGCCTGCCTCATGTAAAGTGTTAGCCTAAGTGTTTTCCATGACTATTTAAATTACCAGGTCTGGTGGTCACTTATGAGTCTGGGACAGGAAGATTCTAAGTTCAAGGGCAGCCTGGGCAAAATAAAAAGTAGAATGGGTTGGAGATGCAGCTCGATGGTAGAGTGCTTGCACACAAGGCCCTGGATTTGATCCCCAGTACCACAGAATAAATAAATGTCTGTTAGATTCAGAGTGGTCCAAACAATTGGAAAGAAGGATATAAAGTGAGTTTTTAATTTTTATTTATTTATTTTTATATATGAATGTATGTGTGTATTTTGAGGCAGGATCTCACAATGTAGCCTTAGCTGGATTGAAACTTGCTATGTAGAACAGGTTGACCTTGAACTCACAGATATCTACCTGCCTTTGCCTCCTGAGTGCTAGGACTAAAGGTGTGGTGAATCAAGTTTTTAAATATACACTTAAAAATCATCCCGAGTGTCACATTCATTTATAGATAAATGTCTTTTGCTTCAGATGGATTTTGTTACTTCCTTTTTTTCCTGCAGCATATTTTGACTACAAAGACGAATCTGGGTTTCCAAAGCCCCCATCTTACAACGTGGCTACAACACTGCCCAGTTATGATGAGGCTGAGAGAACCAAGGCTGAAGCCACGATCCCATTGGTTCCTGGAAGAGTAAGCAGTTTGTTTTGTTTGTTTGCTTTTGTTTTTGTTTTATCTATGTTGTTTGGGGGCTACTTAGTTGGAATTAAGTTACTTTCATTATCCAATATTGAGTTGTCTTGGTTACACCTGATTTTAAGCAGGGAAAGACACTACATAGGGCATGGGGTATCTGAGGGAAAGGAATCTACATTACACTACGATCTTTTGCCTGTTAACTTTATTCCTCAATGGCAAAACTCTATACAGCTTCAGCTCTGTCCTCACATTCAGCTCCTCTCTGTGCCCAGTTTTCCTGTCCTCATAGTTTTAGTAAGCTCCTATGCTTTTGACCTGTTCTTCGTCCTCCATCTATCCTTCCTGGCTCCTTACCCCTGGCCCTGATAAACTCTACAAGAGATCTACTTTACCCTCTACAGAATCTCTGTCTTCCTCTCCTCTCTCTGGCCAGGCCATTCTGTGTCAGTCTGTGGAATTCTGCTCCACTCCTTACTGCACCTGGTTATGCAGAAAGCCCTATTGTTCTCAGTCAGTTGCTCTGGAATGCCACTAGGCTTGAAGGCAAGGGATGGTATGAGCTTCTTTTGCACAAGAAACAAAGCTATGCATCTGCGGCCTGCTGGTCTCCTAGGCCTTGTAAGGGTGTTAGCTATCTAGTGGATCAGCATCTGAGAAGCTTAGCTGTTTGCCAATATAGTCTGGGAGTATTTGGGCACGCAAGAATTTCATAGCAGAAGACAGCTGAAATATTAAGGCTGTATAACACCAAATATTCCGTGATAAATGGCTTCCCATTTGACGGACCTTTGGCCAGTCAAAGTATACCTTTAATACACAGCTGAATCTCTATAATATATTCTTGTGGCCTGCAAGACTCCTGGGGTGAAAGGAGAGGACTTAGACTTTGCCTTGATTTACACACTTAATATTTTGGTATTAGCTCATAGCTATAAGGAATGCCTGTGGAGAGAAGAAATACAAATGACATAATTGAATGAAACTCATAAGAGACCTAGCATCATCTCGGTAAACCTTGTGCCTCCAATATCCCAGATCATGCCATTTGTAAGTTCAGATCTCGTCTAGCTTGCTGGAGATGGGATGGGAGTGGGATGCAGTTTTAGCAGAGATTTAAGATTGATGCAGATTGGAATAGGAGTGTAGCTCAGTTGGTAGAGTGCTTGCCTACCAAAGCCCTGGGTTCCATCTGCAGCACAGCATACACCAAATGTGATGGCACACACTTGTACCATCCACCACTCAGGATGAGGAAGCAGGAGGATCACAAGTTCAGGGTCATCCTCAGCTGCACTCTGAGTTCATAACCAGCCTGGGCTACATGGGATGCTGGAAGGAAGGAATCAAAAATAAGCAAACATTCAGCAAGTGGCAGCAGCAGGCAGAGCCTTCTTGTGTGCCAGCGCTTGTGCAGCCTTGGATCCCCTAGCTCTACTTAAAAGTGAGCAAGTAAGCTGGGAGTGATGGTACACGCCTTTAATCCCAACACTTGGGAGGCAGAAATAGGCAATCTTTGAGTTCGAGGCCAGTGTGGTCTACAAAGTGAGTTTCAGGACAGCCAGGGCTACACAGAAAAACCCTGTCTTGGAAAATAAAAAAAAAAAAAAAAAAAAAAAAAAAAGGAAAGTAGGCAAGTAAAGACCATATGAGAATCCTTTATTGGGTCTAACATTGCAGCACTGAGGAGGCAACAAAGAGAGTTAGTCTCCTAGCCAAGTTAGCAAGCAGACCCAATAGTCAGTGAAGGGGTGTTTGCACCAATTACAGCAGATCTTTCATGCAAGGGGAGGGTTCTGTTTATGCCGCTCATGTATCTTGAGGCCACCAGAAGAAGTGCTCCCTCTCTGGAATAGCCCTTTTAATAGTACTTAACTTGGGGCTGGAGAGATGGCCCAGCAATTAAGAGCACTGGCTGCTCTTCAAGAGGTCCTGAGTTCGATTCCCAGCAACAACATGGTGGCTCACAACCATCTATAATGGGATCTGATGCCCTCTTCTGGCATGCAAGCATAAATGCAGACAATCATGCAGACAGAACACTCATACCTCATAAAATAAATTTTAAAAAGAAAAAAGTAGTTCTTAATTCCTGCCCAGTGTTCCAGTGAGAGGTGGGTCTCCTTTATGTATTTCATGTACTCGGTCCATGTACTATATTCTGCAGACCTGTTGGACTAGACCAGTGTAGAAATTAGCTCTGATTAATTTCAGAACACTTAAAATTCTTTAGACAGCTGTACATACTTAGGAAATTCTTAAAGGTAGATATATAGAGGTACTTTTTAAGGTATAAAATAGAGGTATTTTGCAGTGGGTAAGGAGATTTGTTTGCATCAGTACATGGAGCTTAACATCCAGCTTAGTTGTAAAAGGCTTCCAAATACTTGTATCCATACTACACAAGAGCTGTGGACATCAAGAACTGTGTCTTTTTACTAGATGATCCAGGCTGGCCTTGAACTCACAGAGATCTGCCTGTCTCTGCCTCCTGAGTGCTGAGATTAAAGGTGTGTGCCACCACCTCCTGACATATCCAGTTTCTTTCAAATCACTCAAAGTCTACATCATTTGAAAAGGTAGGTCACATACGTTGGCCAGGAACATGTTCCTTCTAGGCTGTACTGTCTTTTCAGATTAGGATGGACAGATCCCGTCTGTCAGTAGGGAGGCACTTGAGCTGCCAGTGTTACCTCTTCAGTGGGCTCTAGATTCCTGATATTATAGGCCCCTAACAGATGCTGGGTAGCTGGTACTCTAGAGTTTAAGTCACATGTGTAGATAACTTTTTTCCTTTTTGAGGTAGGGTCTTACTATGTACGCCTTAGTGGGCTAGAACTTGCTGTGTAGACCAGGCTAGCTTGGAAGTTAGAGATCTACCCGCCTCTGCCTCCTGAGCGCTGGGGTTAAAGGTGTATGCCACCATGCCCATCTGAGGGATTTTCTTGAAAGGATTTGGTATGGGGCTAGAAATGTAGCTTATGGTAGAGTTCCTGCTTAGCATTTGTGAGATCCTAGGTTCAGTTCCCCCACAAATAATAACTAATAATAAGAATAGTAACTTGGACTATAAATAAAAAATAGTTTGGAAAGCTGGAGTTACTAAGATGCTGAACGTTTAAAGCTCTGAATTCAACCACAGTAATAAATGCACTCCTAGATACTTGTATTCACTCCTTGTATTTTCCTGATGTCATTCCTTTGTCTAGAAATAATTCATCGTGACTTTGTCTTATGCTTTTTCCTTCATTTAGGATGAAGATTTTGTGGGTCGGGATGATTTTGATGATACTGACCAGCTGAGGATAGGAAACGATGGGATTTTTATGTTAACTTTTTTCAGTAAGTATATACACAGCAGTCACTTCCTACAAACACAAGTGCTCTGAATTCATCAGTGGAAAGTATGATTAAAGGAGTTAAGATGCTGCTTTTTTTGTTTGTTTGTTTTTTGAGACAGGGTTTCTCTGTGTAACTTTGCGCCTTTCCTGGAACTCACTTGGTAGTCCAGGCTGGCCTCGAACTCACAGAGATTCGCCTTCCTCTGCCTCCCAAGTGCTGGGATTAAAGGCGTGTACCACCACCGCCCAGCAAGATGCTTCATTTTTAACATACGCCAAGTCTCATCTTCCAGGCCCACCGGGCCCATTGCTGTTACTGCTGCTTATACCTAGGCAGCAGAGTAGGAATGCAAAAACTTTGTCTGATGGATTTTGTTCCGTACATTTCTATTTTTCTGATAGTTCAAAGTCAATCTGACTTTCTCCTTCTTAATATTGTTTTATATTCATCTTTTTATGCACCTCCCTTACCAGTGAGCACCTATTTTATTTGCTCTATTAAAACACAAAATGCAGTGCAGAAGAAGTGATGGCTATGAGCTGTTAGAAGACACAGAGCAGGAGGACGAGTAACTTGAGTCACGTTTATCTGGAGACTCCAGTTTACTTTCCAAAGTGTTTAGTTTACTTACTAACCTGTGTGGTAGCAAAGACAGGAGCAGGTTGGTGGGCACGGACGGCAGCACACAGGATGCAACCTGAGATTCACAAAGTCCTTCCTTGCTTTGGAGGGAGATCGAAGAAGGGGCACTTGTGGGGAGGCAGAGATGCTTTGTCAAGGACGGCTGCAGAGGCGGCTGCAGAGGCTGCTGCAGAGAACACTCCTGTCCCTTGGCTAACATATCTTCTGCTTCCACTCTTACAGTGGCATTCCTCTTCAACTGGATTGGGTTTTTCTTGTCTTTTTGCCTGACCACCTCGGCTGCGGGAAGGTATGGGGCCATCTCAGGATTTGGTCTCTCTCTAATTAAGTGGATCCTTATCGTCAGGGTAAGTTGCATAGCAGAGAACATAGATCGTAGAGAGAGGCAGTAATTAGAAGGACTTTGAATATTTGATCTTCCATTTTCATTTTTTGTTATTTTGATATTTAAAGTGATAATCTGGTTTGTCTTTGTTCTGATTCCATGATAAAGTGAGCTAAAATCAGTTGCATACAATTCCTGTCTCCTTGTTCTATGTTCAGATCTAGGAGATGATCTGTAGTACAGGTGGTTTTGATGTGTATGAAGTGCTGATGGGTGTGGACACCTGGAGTTTCTGTGATACAGAGGGTATCAGTTCTTTGCTGACTCAGAAAAGGCAGGCATTCTTTTTGTTAATTCTCGTGAAATTTTAATTTCATCACATTGTCTACCCTTCCCTAATTTTTCCTTCTAGGACTGATTATACAGAAGTGTCCACTGCTCCATTAGGGAATTTCTTTTGACAAAATTATAGCAATGTGTGTTTTCTGTGATATGTGAGTTCCCAGTTGATATTGCATAAAATAGTTTAAATTATAGAACATATAGACACTTTTAAAAAATAGCTCCAATTTCTTCAAAGCCACACAGCTGTATAGAAATGGTTTCAAAGATGGAGCCTAGGTCCACAAGATGCTTGGCCTAGGGTTCTAGAAATTCTTCAATAAGCCCAGGATGTGCTTATGCTCAGTCTCTTGGAACTCAGGGCTCTGGCCATCTCCAGTGTTCTCTGAATACTCCTTGATGATATGCCTGATGATGCTGATAGAGCTGCTGTGCATGTCAGGATCTGCTACAGAGTATACTTGAAAAACCTGGATGTTGAACCAGATTCACCAGTGGGTTCAATACATTTTTAAAGTATACTTTGCTGCCATGCATGGGGACATACCTTTAATCCCAGCAGAGATAGGTAGATCTCTGTGGGTTCAAGGCCAGCCTGGTTACATAATGAGTTCCAAGCCTGCCAGGACCATACAGGGAGATCCTGTCTACAAACAGCAAACAAACAAAACAATGAGTTTTCAGATGAGTTTGTTGCTATTGTCAGCCTGGCAGAGGAAACCAGGATATTTTAAACTGTTTTACTGTGGCTGGGGAGATGGTTCAGTGGGTATGAGCACTTGCTCTCAAGCATGAGGACCCCAGTTTTGAGTCCCCACTCACATAAAAGGTGGGCATAGCTACATGCGTCTATAACCCCCAAGCATTGGCGAATGGAATTAGGCAGATCCCAGAGCTCACTGCCCAGTCAAAAAGGCAAGCTTCTGATTCAGTGAGACTTTGTCTTGAGGAAATGAGGTGAAGAGTGATAGCGGAAGACACCTAAAGATACACACACTCTGGATTCTGTGTGTGTGTCCATGCACACCGGTGCATGTTTGCACCATGCATGCACACCACACATAAACAACACATATAACTAATGGATGTTAATTGGCCCTTGCAGATTTTCAAAGCAGTTCTAGAGAACTCATTGGCTATTTTAGGAATCTAAAATCCTTTGAAATTTAGGTAATTGTGGGTTTTCCCCACCCTGGATAGTTCATTTATATTCACCTAAAAACATGAACTTTAGGAAGAACAAAGAAACAGTCAAAACCAATGGACTTTAAGACCCAAGTCCAAGAGAAGTTGTCATTTCTTTTACAGATTTTAATTGTTGTTTCATTAAGAAATAACATATTAGGAGCTGGGGAGATGGCTTAGTGGGAAAGTGCTCACCACAAAAGCATGATGTTCTGATTTTGAATTCCTAAAACCTGAGTAAAAGCCAGATACAGTAGTATGTGCTTTGTATTACCAGCACTCCTGTGAGGAGATGAGAGGCAAAGACAGAAGAATCCCTGGAAGGGAGCAGGCCAGCTAGTGTCTCTGTGTAGCATGGGAAGACCCTGTTTTTAACAAGGTAGAAAGCTAGGACCAGCACCTGAGGTTCTTCTCTACACACACACACGCACACGCACACGCACACGCACACGCACAGAATAGAAAGTATGCATGCACAGAGCCTCCTGTGTCTCTGCTGCTCAGCTTCTGAATTTTTCAGAAACAATGGATAAGGTTTGTTTTTGTTTGTTTCAAGACAATGTGATGGGTAATGTCCTTCTGTATGCTATGAATATGTGTTACTCTGATTGGTTAATAAATAAAGCTGTTTGGCTAGTGGTGAGGCAAAATAAGGTTAGGCGGGACATTCTAACTAGAAAGAGGGGAAGGAAAAAGAGCAGAGGAGACACTGCTAGCCACCGCCAGGAGAAGCAAGATGTAAAGGTACTGGTAAGCCACAAGCCATGTGGCAAGGTAGATTTATAGAAATGGGTTAATTTAAGATATAAGAGCTAGCTAGCAAGAAGCTTGCCATGGCCATAGTTTGAAAATAATAAACCTCTCTCTGTATGTTTACTTGGGTCTGAGTGGTTGTAGGACCGGGAGGGTCATAGAAAAAATCCAGCTACAACAATGTCTCATTATTTAGCTTTGGCTGGACTGGGACTTGCTGTGTAGACCAGACTGGCTTTGACCTCACAGAGATCCACCTGCTTCTACCTTCTGAGTGCTGGGATCAAAGGCATGCACCACCATGCCTGGCCCCAGTTCATGAGTTTTAAATGGCATACCATACAGAACAGAATAAATTCTCAAGCCACCCTGTTCAAAAATTACCTTGCTTGGGAGCCATCCTGGTTATCAGACCATCTTGGTATCACAGTGCTTGTGGTTGATAATCCTTATTTTAAACGGTGATGGTCCCAAATTGCCGACATAGTGATGCTGGTAGTTTGGATATGCCAAAGAGAAGCTACGTGCTTTTAGTGAAAAGTGAAAGTTTTCATACAATAATGAAAGAAAAAAATTTATATTGCGGTTTCTAAGTTCTTTATGGCAGCAAGATTTTTTTTTTTGATGAACCATGTTTATATAACTTATCACAGTATATTGTTAGTTACTTCAGTGGCCCTTATCATTAATCTCTTATTGTACTTAGGTCATAATCAAACTTTATCAAAGGTCCATATGTATGGAAAGACCATATGCATAGGCTTTGGAACTGTCTGCCATTTAAAGCATTCATGAGGGTCTTGGAAGCTATCTCCTGTAGCTGGAAACTTTTCTGCTTCTCACCCGGTCCTGCAGCCGCTTATAAAATAATCACTCAGAGGCTTATATTAATTATAAATATTTGGTCTATTGCCCAGGCTTATTACTAACTAGCTCTTACAACTTAAATTAGCCCATTTCTATTAATCTATATTTTGTCATGTGGCCATGACATTACCAGTCTACTGGCATCTTGCGGCAGGATGGTGTCTGCTTGACTCCGCCCTTCTTTCTCCCTGTATTCAGTTTGGCTTTCCCACGTAGCTACATTCTGCCTTACCATAGGCCAAAGCAGCTTTATTCATCAACCAATAAAAGCAACGCATTATCAAAGCATACAGAAGGATATCCCATATCAATCTCCCATAGACAAAGAAGGAATATGACATTTTAATTCTCAGACTTTGGACAAGGGGCTTCCAAAGAGAAGTAACATTAGTACAGATCTATTAAAACACAAAATTTTTAACTGAATGGCCAAAAAAATGTAGACTATTAAATAGACTGAATTTATAATATTAGGTATCTTTGGAATCTAAATGAAAACCAAGGTCAAAATAAGTTAGCAAGTCAGAAAAAATAGGGTAAGTTTTCATTCCTCACAAAAACAGGTCCTGCCATAGAGGTTCATTAGATCAGCAATCAGCATTGGCAGGGAGAGCTGGAATCTCAGTTGTTGCTGTAGTTCTTGCTCCCTTCAGGGTTAAAGGCTGGTGGTTTAGGTATCACTCTAAAACACAGCAGTACTTCACAGAAGAGCGTGAACTGCACATGCATTTAATATATTTACTCTGCCGAATGGTACAGCATAGTATCATAGTACGCTAGTGCACTGGCTGTTTACCCCATGATCTCAAGGCTGACAGAGAGCTGCAGCTGGCTACTACCCAGCATCCTGAGAGACTTTGTTTCATCCTGTCTATCACAAGGCTAGGGGAAGACTCAAATGCAAAAGATGGTTTTTTACTGAGTGCATATTGCTCTTTGGTCTGTCATAAAATTAGTTACTATTGTTAGGGACCATCTGTATTCTTTTTCTCTCTTAAGAGACCTTTGGTTCTTACTTGCCAAAAGAATACCCTGTGCCAGTTCCTTGCAAAGGTATAGGATTACCATGAAGTACATGATACAAAGTTCAGAATTCAAGGCTAGGAACAATTTGGACCTCACTGGCCAAGGAGACAGTGACGCCAACCAAATAATCAGCTCTAGTACTGAGTATATATAGTGAAACTAGACACACGCTTAGGTGGAAATGCTTTGTGGAACATTGCCAGAATTACAGCCATGCACCACCATGCCAGAGATTTTAAAGGTTTTCTAACAATGAAGAGTTGAGTGTGGTGGCACAAGTGTGTTATCCCAGTGCTTAGGAGGCTGAAGGGAAGGAGTGTGACTAAACCTGCCTGAGCTATATACCAAACCCATCCTCAACACAAGCAAAACCCATTCTTTGGTGTACTTGCAAAATAAGGAGTTCGTAAGAGAACTTTATAAGTTTCTTCCATTTGAAGAAGTCTATTTGCATTTGTTGAAACAATTTCAAATTAGATGTAAATAGACCTTGTTTCCAGCATCCACATGGTAGCTCACAACTTTTCGTATCTCCAGTTCCAGGGGATCTGATGCTCTCTTCCAAATTCTTCAGGCACCAAGCTTGATGCATGTGGTGCACATACAACAATACAGGCAAAACATGCACATTAAATAAATAAATTTAAAAAATATGTACATGGTCTAAGTGACAGTTGTGTGGTTTGGGTTTGGTTTGGTTTGGTTTTTCAAGACAGGGTTTCTCTGTGTAGTTTTGGTTCCTGTTCTAGGTCTTGCTCTGTAGACCAGGATGGCCTCAAATTCACAGAGATCTGCCTGGCTCTGCCTCCTGAGTGCTGGGATTAAAGGTGTGTGCCACCACCACCCGGCTGACAGTTGAGTTTTGTGTGCCCCAAAATTAGTAAATTAAATTGCTCTATTAGCCTGTGATAAAGTCTCTGCCTTTTTTTCTTTTTCTTCTTCCAGTTTTCCACCTATTTCCCTGGATACTTTGATGGCCAGTACTGGCTCTGGTGGGTGTTCTTGGTTTTAGGTAAGTGCTTTTAACAAAAGAAAATGAAGTTTTAAAAAAAAAATCTTAAATTAAAAAAAAAAATGTCTTGCCGGGTCGTAGTGGCGCATGCCTTTAATCCCAGCACTTGGGAGGTCAAAGCTACACAGAGAAACCTTGTCTTGAAAAAACAAAACAAAACAAAAATGTCTGAAATTAGACAGCTAAAATTACTTCGGTAAAGCCTCATCTCACTGTATTGTATTTAGCATCAATTTAAAATGCCGTTTTTAGATGTTTCTTCCTTGAAGTTTAGGGAGTCTCCACCTGTAGAGTAGCGTGTTAAAACAGGTCTGTGGAGTGCTTTTCCAGTTCATTTATTGTGATCAGCGGGCAGACTAGTGACAGTACAGGGTGGATTGTCTCTACTTAGGAGGTGTTTCCACAGAAGGTTTGCCAACTTAACCCCAAGTTAATACAAATGTATTGTAACCAATTGAATTAATTCATGTCCATTTGTGAGCCATCTTTAGTTAGACCTGTCAGTAGACCACAGAAAATGTATAGCTCTAATACATTATAACTTCTGAAATTATGGGGTTTCCAGAATTCTGTAGTTCACCATTGATAAAAAGACTTACTTTATAGTGAAAGGAAGTTTTAAAACTATATATACACACACAGAAAGTGAGGCAGTGGTGGCGCAGGCCTTTAATCCCAGCACTCAGGAGGCAGAGGCAGGTGGTTTTCTGTGAGTTTGAGACCAGCCTGGTCTACAGAGCAAGTTCCAGGACAGCCAGGGCTACCAAAGAAACCCTGTTTTCTTGGTTTTCTCAAAAACCAAGAAACAAAACAAAAAAATTAGAAAGGAAACTATACGCACACATACTCATATACACACACACACACACACACACACACACACACACACACACACACTCTCTTACATACTTACATATGTGTGTGTTCATGCACACATGAAGGCAGTCTGGCTGTTAGTCTCCAAATTATAATTACTACTTTGCTTGTTTATTTTAAGTTATTTTCTTCCTAAATCATTAAAGCAAAGAAATTAGTATTGGGGTGAATTTTTTTTTCATGTAGCCTTGTTATCTTTAAAGAAATACATGTGATACAATAACAGAAACCACCCTCATTATTGTTGTTGTGTCTGCAGAGCAATAGCCACCCAGGAGCTTTTAAAAATGATGGGGCTGGAGAGATGGCTTAGTGGTTAAGAGGTCATAATGTTTTTGCAGAGGACCTGAGTTTGATTCATCATCACAAGATTTCTCTGTGTAGCCCTAGCTGTCCTGGAACTCACTTTATAGACCAGGCTGACCTTGAATTCAGAGATCCGCCTGCCTCTGCCTCCCAAGTGTTGGGATTAAAGGCTTGTGCAGCTACACCTGGCCTTCTTTGTGGGCTTTTTTTTAAGAGTCCCAGTGTAGGTCAGGCTGTTCTTGAACTTGCTATGTAGCTGAGGATGACTAAACTACTGATCTGCCTGCCTATACCTCTCAAGTACTGGATTATATGAATACACCACCATGCCTGGTGTTCACATTCGTAATTTGACTGTCTTCTTTTTTGAGACAAGGTCTTGCTATGTTCCCTATGGCTGGCCTAGCACTCACTGTGTAGATCAGGATGTCCTTGAACTTGCTTTGATCTTCCTGCCTCTGCCTCCCATGTGTCCACCACCATGTCTAGTTCCTGCTTTACACACCTTGAATCCTCTGTTAAAGCTGTAGGTGTACTGTTGCTCGTGACTCTGGCTGCTCAGCCTAATACCTAAGCCTAGCAGGAACTTGAGTTGAGACCTGCCTTTCTTAGCCAACAGATCCTTGCATTTGATCCTGCAGCTTACTTAGAAAACTCAAGTCGTCCATAGTGCCCTTCCCTGACTCCTCCACTGAAACATTGTCTACTCCTGCTCACTGGAATCTAATGACTCCAGAAAGGGGAAGGGTGAATTTGCTCCTCCTTCGAGTTCCACAAGTTTAGTACCAGTGAGTGGCAAGAGAGCAGCTCAGGAGGAGTCAGTTCTTGGCTTATTTAGTCTCTCAGATGGACTCTGAAAGGCTAGGGAGGATGTTGAGCTCAGTGGCCTAGGACCTCTGGATCAAAGGAGAGACAGTAAACATTGTCAGATGGGTTGTTTGCAATATAAAGGATTGATCTTCATTTTAGTGTTTCATGGAAGACAGGTTGGTATTTTACTATTGATTATTCTTGCTCTCTTCTATTAACATATTATAAGCAGAAAGGGGGACTTTAATCCCAGCACTTGGAAGGCAGAGGAGGTGATCTTTGTGAGTTTGAAACCAGCCCAGTCTACAGACTTCTAGGACAGCTAGGAGGACTGTTAAACAGAGAAACCCTGTCTTGAAAAACAAAACAAACCAAAAACAAAACAACAACAACAACAGAAAAGATTGTGTATACAAGTCAGTAAATACATTAAAACCCAGTGTATTGTATTCAGTGATCTTTATAACATGCAATTGTATCAATAAAAGTATTGAAATCTTGCTCAACGAATGTCTTGTTCAGAGTGTCTCTGAAGAAAGGTCAAGAGTGTGTTTTCTTTGGAGGGCACATCATCACCTGAGGGGTGAATGTGTAAAAGTCTGGTGCTGTCAAACCACCTTTGAGAGTCGAAAACAGGAGTTTACATAAGTGGATGCTGACACCTAGTGGACAGTATTATGTACTGTTGCAGAAAAAGAAATAACAGAAAAGATTAGAATTATGCTTGAGAAAAGTAAAGTTGTTATGTGTTCCTGTAATCCCAGAACACTCCAGAGATGGAGGCAGGAAAATTAGGAGTTCAAGACCAGCCTTGCTCACATAGCAAGTTGGAGACCAGCCTGTGTACTGAGATCATATTTCATAAAACTAAACAACAAAACCCATCTGTAATCTCTCCTTTTGGAGTTAATTGTGTGGATGCTGTTTGGGAACTTGGCAGGGAGATTCTGTAGGCTTCCCAGTGAGATCTCCACATGTAAATGTTTGGTCCCATTTTACATTCCTTTTGAGACCAATTAGATCCTATGCAAAATAGGTGTCTACACTTGAGATTATGTCTTCCCGTTGAAAAGTAGATAATTTGATAGGACAGCCCCTTGGCGATGACCATGTTAGTAGGCTTCAGCAGGAAAATGACATGTTCCTGTTACAGGGGGATGGTTCTGGGGAAGGGTTTAATGTAGAAATTACAAGTTCACTCTTGGCTTTTCTTTTTTCAATTAGGCTTTCTCCTGTTTCTCAGAGGATTTATCAATTATGCAAAAGTTCGGAAGATGCCAGAAACTTTCTCAAATCTCCCGAGGACCAGAGTTCTCTTTATTTATTAAAGGTATTAGAGGGATGGGGGAGGCGTCTGTAGTTCCATTGTGATCATGTGATACATTGCAGAATTCCAGTCAGTTTGGAGTGAGACTCGGTGGTAGGGGTACTACAAATGGTAAGGAGGGCATAAAAAGTCCTTGCCTTTCCCTTCTTGATTGGAGGGTTGGCATCTGCAGAAAGCTGTTGAGGAGGGGAAGAGAGAAATGTTTTGGTAACATAAAGGCAAGGGGCACAGTAGCAGTAGGGAACAAGTAGGGTATTGATGGTGTGACTGAGCCTGTCAGGCCCCTCCCTCTTCCCTAATCTCACAGAGCCCAGAATTCCCTGCACAGGATGCTCTGAGGGATGTTGGCAGGCACATTTGAAGCAGTCCTTTTGCTTGAACTACTGACAAGCCCACTAAGGCATCCATCTCTTGAAATTAGTCCGTGAGCCTTTTTTGCTGCCTGTTTCCAGGTCATACCCAGATTTTACCACTCTGGTAGAAAGGAAGCTCAAATCCAAGGGAAGTGCGGAGCCCTGTCCTTCACCTGGAACAGACCTAAACCCTGAACTGTGTTTGATTCACACGGTTTCCCCAATGGCTGACTCCCGTCTTTCACCAGCAGCTACCTGAAGGGGAGGTAGCTTGAGAAAGAAGATAGCAGAGGGCCTTCTTGACAGGCAGGCAATGCCTTTGTGAGCTGGAGTCTTTGCCTCTTGGGCTTTGGGGATTTGTGTGTTGGATAGAATGAAGTCTTAAGCACCACCTGACGGAAGGCCCAGAAAAGGCCTTGTGATACCTGTGTGTAGCACTTGTCACAAATCTTAAATGATAGGTAGAGTTCAACTTGTGGCTCATGTGGGAGAGCACTTCAGTCTCCTGAGCCATAGTGGAGAGCAGAAACAGACTTCAGCTCAGCTCAGACTTCAGGATGTCTGTGGGCTCTCTTTGTAAACAGTGCTGAAGTCACCTAGTATCTCTCCAAAGCATTACTGCTAACCACAGTAACCTAATGGGACGGACTTACCTATCCTGGGGAATGGGATGATGACTGAATTTCCCTGTGGACTGAGATCACCTCACTGTCTCTTGTCTTCATTTCTCATTTTCAAGGACATTTGATAGGCTTGGGGTTTGATTTCCCCCTTGAAAAGGGAACGGAGGAAAAGGAGAAGCAGGGAAGGTTTGAGTATGCTCTGGGATTTCGTACTTTGTTCATCTTCTAATGTAGAACAAATAGTAACAAGGACGAGGGACTGCCTAACACTCCATTTTCCTATGTTAGGGATTTTGATGGGATTGTGTTATTCTACAGCTTCGATTTTAAAATTTTTGGGATATTTCCGAGTTGTCTAGATTGAAAGTCATGAATCTGCTGGGCCATGATTTGCAGCACCAGTCTTTAGGACAGTGCTGTGGGAGCTGGTCAGGAACTGGTTTGAGCAGGGCTGCTGCAGTGTGCTTTAGAGGTAGTCAGAAAAAAGAAAAAACAAGACAAAACAAAAAACTGGCACACAGGTAAGTGAGAGGCCCTATCTGAGGGCACCAGACAGTATCAGTGTACTGGTTGGTGTGACATCACTCAGATATGCCCAGAGAGTCTAGAGTGCCAGGGGAAGGGAATGGGATTTGAAAGCAGTGCTCACAGTTTGGATTGCTTCCCTACCAATTGGCTCTTGGAGAATCCTTGGAGGGAAATGGTAAGGTTCAATAGGTATGAGTGATCCTTGTTTATTGAAAAGACTAAAATCTCTGTCCAGATCCACATGTAGAACACTTGCTTTCTTTAGTTGACAGACATTTTGGTTAGAAGTTACAGTAAAACCTCATTGTGTGAAGTATTACGCCATTACTTCATTGCATCTGATTTTTTTGGTGGTGATACCCTTCATTGAAAGCTAGCTGTGGGTTACCTGTGCCAGAAAGACACAGGTAAGGAATTTCAGAAGTAACTCCATGGCAGAAAGTAACACACCTTTCATTCTGAACTCAATTTGGTGCTTATAGAAGAGGGTGTTAGAATAGAGACTTCTCTTACTGGCTGTGATGGGAATCAGGCAGATCTCTGTGAATTTGAGGCCAGCCTAGTCTATGTAGAGAGACTCTGTCTAAAAACACAGAAAAAATAGAGACTTCTTTAGGCTATCCAAGATATAGGACAAACAAAAATACCTATAAAGTGATCCCAGTAGACTCATCTGTGGGGACTGGAGCAATGGCTTGCAGTTAAGAGCACTTGCTCTTTCAGAGGGCTGGGTTTTGGTTGCCAGCTGTCCTGGAACTCTGTAGACCAGGCTGGCCTCAAACTCAGATTTCACCTGCCTCAGTGTCCCAAGTGCTGAGATAAAAGTTGTGCACCACCACCACTTGGCCCATAAGTATCTTAAATAAAAAGGCCCATCTTTAACCATCTGAAGCAGGAGTTACAGTTTCTGACTGTGGTAGAGAGTACTCAAACACCCTTTTACAACTCCCTCAGGCTCCAGGGGAAAATGGTACACTAATTGGCCATCATCCATAGTTCCAGTACTGGGAAGACAGGAGGATGGGAAGTTTGAGGCCCAAGTTAGATAAGGTAGGTAGTGAGTTAAGGGCCAGCTTTTAATATGTCTCAAAAAAACAAATGAAAAAGTATATAGTTAACTAACTAGCTCAGTCAACACTTTTCCCTCTTTATAAGAAAAGTCAGAAGGGGGTCTCTGTGGGTGGGCATAGTGGCATCACTTGTGTGGCTGTGGAAGCAGAAGAACAAAAAATGCACCTTTTGTATTACTCAGAAGCGAGCCTGTCCTTCCTTCACTGGAAAGTGTGCTTTGTAGAGTACACCTTGGTGCTGGCCGGGAGCGAAGGCAGCTGCTGTGCTGGAGGTGGTGGATGGTGCTGAGCTAGTGGCACTCCAGAGGACTGCACAGTGAAGCACCGTGGAGCTGTCTTTTTTTTTTTTTTTTTTTAGCTGCATTAACCCTTTTACTTCTGAACTTGAAGAGGAAAAGGTTATTGCTTACTTTTTTTTTTTTTTAAGAATTTCATACATGAGCACTGTATTTACATCTCCACCTCTTCTCCCCTCCAACTACTGCTGCATCTCACAGCTCTCTGTCAAATACATGACTTCATCTTTAATTATTTTGTTACACACATATATATTATATATACACACATAACTTGCTGAGTCCCTTTAGTGTTGCTCTGATTTTTTTTAAAAACAAACTTGTTTTGTTTTTGATGGTTGTTTTGTTTGTTTTTTGAGACAGGGTTTCTCTGTGTAGCCCTGGTTGTCCTGAAACTCTCTGTGTAGCCCAGGCTGGCCTCAAACTCACTGAGATCAACCTGCCTCTGCCTCCTGAGTGCTAATATTAAAGGTGTGCGCCACCACTAACCAGCAATTTTTTTTATTTTTAAAGACATTGTCTACACAGATAACTCAGACTGGCCTTGAACTCCTCCTTACTCAGTTCAGTGCCACTGTGATCACAAGCATGCCACCAAACCAGCTGCAGTGGTTACTTTACTGTGTCCAAACACCCACCAAACCCGCTGCAGTGGTTACTGTGTCCAAACACCCAACAAGCAACTTGAAGAGGAAGGGGCGAACCGTGCCTCATACCCGGTTTGAGGAGACAGTGGTGGGGAAGGTGTAGGAGCATGACCTGAGCCAGCTGGTCATGCTGCATCCTGCATTTGAGAAGCAGGGATGCAAGAGTGCTGCTGCTCAGCTCACTCTCCTTTCTTCTTCAGTCTGGGTCCTCCAGCAGGATTTTAAATGACTGCTGAGTGTCAGGTTTCGAATTTGTGAATACTGTTAAAGCTGTTTAAACCTGGAGAAGTGCCGGGCGGTGGTGGCGCACGCCTTTAATCCCAGCACTCGGGAGGCAGAGCCAGGCGGATCTCTGTGAGTTCGAGGCCAGCCTGGTCTCCAGAGCGAGTTCCAGGAAGGGCGCAAGGCTACACAGAGAAACCCTGTCTCGAAAAACCAAAAAAAAAAAAAAAAAAAAAAAAAAAAAACCTGGAGAAGTTAGCTGTACTCCAGTGTGTCCAGCACTGTGACTTAGTAGTCATTGACTATTGGTTCATCTGTTAAACAAAGCTGATAAAGGTGAAATGACCTGAGTTTGTTAGGCCTCATTACAACAGCCTCCGGGCTGTAGCAATAAGCTTTCCTTTCCTGCTCACTTTTCCAGTTCTGACAGTCCTCTGTGGTGTCAATAGTGTGGTCTATCTGTCACTTTGTCTTCTTGATGTAAAAGACAGGCACACTTGGATCAGTCATATCAGTGGTCTACCAGACACAGCTGAATTTGGAGTCGTGGGAAATGTTGACAGTTGTAAAAGATTATGTTCATTTCCCCCACTGTTGAATCTTCTTTGCATGTTGGTGCCTTTTAAATTTATACAATCTGGGCTGGAGAGATGGCTCAGTGGTTAAGAGCACTGGCTGTTCTTCCAGAGGTCCTGAGTTCAATTCCCAGCAACCATGTGGTGGCTCACAACCATCCGTAATGAGATCTGGTGCCGCCTTCTGGCCTTCAGGCATACTTGCAGGCAGAACACTGTACACATAATAAATAAATAAATCTTTTTTAAAAAATTTATACAATCTAAGGGGAGACAAGACAAAAGGAACAGCAAGGATCTGTGTGGTTTTTACCGTAATCTGGAGAGATGGAAAAAAGGACACTAAAAGACTTCTAGATGGGCCTATCTGGTTGTCACCCAGTATTGGGTGCCAAAAAGTAATTCCTTATACTTGTTAAAGTAGTTGGTGTGCCTCGTTAGTGTACTTGACATTTTTCCCCACACTGCTTCCACAAGAACTAAACCAGTATGTATGTACAGGACTGGGAACATGGCTCAGTGACACATCTCTGCTTAGCATTCAAGGCCCTGAGTTCAGTTCCCAGAGCAGGAGAGGAGGGCAGAGACACACATAGACACAGACATCACCTTAAAAATATACATTTCTATCCTATTACTTTTTAAAAGTTGGTTAGGAATTGCATATATTCTGAAAAACATGCTTCCCGAACATAATGGTTCTTGAAATTTTCTACAGCATATTTGATAGGACAGGTGGGTTTATGTTCACTTTTTAACTTTGCCACAGTTTACATAGAGAGTAACATCACTAGTATCCTCACTGGAATTTTCCTGTGTGAGATCTGACAGAATTGTCAAGTGAATGGTAACAACAGGTGTTTTAGGAAATGGTCCTGTTTTAGTCTATCCTAAAGAGAGTAATTGTAGATGAGGAATCGCCACTTCCGTTTTGTGCTTAGAACAGAAGAGAAAGGAGTGAGAAACTCCTGATCTTGTTTTTTTTTTGGGGGGGGATTTTTTTTGTTGTTGTTGTTTTGTTTTTTTGTTTTTCGAGACACGGTTTCTCTGTGTAGCTTTGCGCCTTTCCTGGGACTCACTTGATAGCCCAGGCTGGCCTCGAACTCACAGAGATCCGCCTGGCTCTGCCTCCCGAGTGCTGGGATTAAAGGCGTGCGCCACCACCGCCCGGCCCTGATCTTGTTTTTAAGAGAGAACATACGGGGACTGGAGAGTTGGCTCAGCAGTTAAAGAGCACTCACTGCTCTTCCTGAGGACCGGGGTTCAATTCTTAGCACCCTCATGGTGGTCAAAACCATCTTTAACTCCAGTTCCAGAGGATACAGTACCTCTTCTGATCGCTGAGGCACTGCACACATGTGGTGCACAGATACACATGCAGACAAAACACCCCCATACTGTGGGGCGTTTACCCACCACCCCCACAGTTCCCCAGAGTTTTCTTGAGTGCAAGCAGCAGGAAATATTAGATAGAAGGATTTATTGCGGAGATAAACAGAAAAGAAAGGATAGTCTCGAGAGGACCTGGAACCTATTCCAACCGGCCTGTCTCTGCTCCAGGGTTTTTATAGAGACGCCAAGGGGTGGAGCAAAAGACCTCCTCCCCCAGCCCAGCCAAGTGCAGACCATCTCAGACACCTGCGCTCAGGCCCGTGGTCCTAATCATCCTCTATGGGAACCTGGTGGGTAAAGCCACGAGGAACCTGAAAATGGGCTCCCATACCACACATAAAGTAAATCTTGAGAGAGTGTCAGTTATTTGGAGAGTGTCAAATCTTTAGAGAGGGGGTGTGGAGGGCTTAATGTTAAGAACTGAAAGTTGACGGTTTATTGGCTACTAGGATGTCCATGTATGGTCATCTTCAAATTATGTTGAAATACAGCATCTTGTCTTCTGTGACTACATCCTGCTCTGAGCCAGAATAACAGGCTAACTAGAGATTGACTATGCAGTGTCCTTCTCTGGCAGATGTTTTCTGGCAAAGGCCTTCCTGCACTGATGAAGTCCTTCGAGAAGCGAAAGAGCACCTGCAGGAAGTGAATCACCACCAGAATGGAGGAACAGTCACCTGCTTTAAAAAATAAAGTACTGTTGAAAAAGATCATTTCTCTCTATTTGTTCCTAGGTGTAAAATGTTAATAGTTAATGCAGAATTCTGTAATCATCGAATCATTAGTGGTTAATGTTTGAAAAAGCTCTTGCAATCAAGTCTGTGATGTATTATTAATAATGCCTTATATATTGTTTGTAGTCATTTTAAATAGCATGAGCCATGTCCCTGTAGTCAGTAGGGGGCAATCTTGCTTTTTTCATTCTCCATCTCAAAGCAGATTTGAAATTACAGATTAGTGTAAGCTATGCATAAGGCTGGCTGTTTGAAAAGGGGTTTTCTCAAAAGTCAAAACTTTGGTTATGACTGCATTTCTGCATATAATCCATATTTCCTGTTCAAATTAATCTAGAAATATGTTTAATTGTACTGTGTGTGAACATCTGGAAGCAAAACCATAGTGCAAAGTTCATTGTAGTGTTAACAAAAAATGTTCTCAATTGGTAAATAAGCATTAATTTTTCATAGTCTATATTCAGAAATTACCTTTTCATTCTGTAGTTCTGTGTACAAAGGAATTCTAAAGGTGTTTGTCAGTATATAAAATGGAAAGGGCAAAGACAAATTCAGATTAAATACTAAATATTACTCTGAAAACTGTGGCTAGAATCCCAGAGGGTCAGGAACCAAGAATTAGTGTGGAACTTTTGAGAGGATCCCTAACATTCTGTACTCCTTGCTTTTACAACTGTTATAACTGTAGAATGATGTGCTTGCTGCCCAAGTGCTAGCTCACTTTGGTTGCTATATTAAACTGTAAATACAATAGAATATTAATAAATGTCTCTTGTGTAGCACCTTTTACTGTAATCAGTGTTTAATTTTGGAGTTTAAAGTTGCTGATTGTGAGTACATTTTCTAATCTTACACAGTAATACAGAATATATTCTAAAAATTAAAACTTTGTGTCTTAGTTATGGTTTTATTACTGTGAAAAAAAAAACACCACGACCAAGCCAGGTATGATGGTGCACGCCTTTAATCCCAACTCTCAGGAGGCAGAGGCAGGTAGAGCTCTCTTGAGTTCAAGGACAGCCTGGTCTACAGAGTGTGTTCCAAGATAGCCAGGGCTACACAGAGAAAACCTGTCTCAAAAAAGCACTATGACCAAAAGCAACTTGGGGAGGAAAGGGTTTATTTCAGCTTATAGTTCCACAGCAGAGTCTATCACTGAGGGAAGTCAGGGTAGGAACTCAAGGCAGGGACCTGGAGGCGGGAACTGGAGAAGAGGCCATGGAGAAGTGCTGCTTACTGGTTGGTTTCTCACAGCTTGCTATATTATACCTCCCAGGACCACCTGCCCAGGGTTGGCACCACCTGCAGTGAGCTGGGCCCTCCCGCATCCATTATCAGTCACGAAAATGCACTACAGACTTGCACACAAGCCAATCTGGTGGGTGAGGGATATCTTCTCCATTGAGATTCCTTCCTAACTCTAGCTTGTGTCAAGCTGACGTAAAACTAGCCAACACACTATGATTGCACTTCTGCACACAGTTCTTTTTGTACACTCACAAACTGGAGTAGAAGTCTCCTCTTTCATATCTCACTCAGTACCTTCCTACAAATATGTGAACATTGCCCCTACAAAAGACAGTGGACCAAAGGAGGAAGAACATGGAGAGCCTGCAGAAGCTGCTGTGGAATTTCCAGGAGGCTTCATTCTGGAGCCACAACCATAGAAAGCCTGTGTGGACCATTGGCTCTTTTCTCCATTCAACACAACCTGTGACTTAAGTCCTACCTTCATTCCTCCACATCTTTATTCCTGTTCGCTTGTATTGAGTTTAGAGACTAGTGGTGGTTATATCAACCATTTGATTCTCCCCCTCCCCGTATTCTATTTAGATGAAATATGAAGAAAAATATTGCCACAAGGTTGTCAAACTACCTCATAAACCAGCACTAGCATTTATAATGGTTATAAATTTTTAAGTGCTCATTTGCTGCCTGGGAACAACATAGGAAGTCTTTGGAGTGTCAATATACAATGCACAGAAGCATCAGAGCCTTCTGGAATTGCTTTGTTATGTATGTGTGTATGTTGTGTTATTTTACTTAGGTTTTTTTTTTTTTTTTTTTTTTTTTTGAGACAGATGCTCATTGTGGAGCTTTGACTGGCCTAAAATTTAGTGTAGACCAAGTAGGCCTTGAACTTGTATCAGCTCTCAAGCCTCCTGAGTTGCTGGCATTAAAGGTGTGTATCACTGTAGCCTGCCTAGATTGACACGTCAATAATTGCCACCAGGTTATTGGTTGTTAATGCTGTTTTCTTCTTGTTCTGTTTTGTTTGGGGGCTTCCTGTAGAGCCCAGGCTGGCATTGAATTCTCGGCCCTCCCGCTGAAGCCTCATAGAGGTGTCTACCACTACGTCCAGCCGTGTGTGCTTGTTTAAAGGTTATAATCTCTGAAATCCCCCACCACTAGATTACACCAGCAGTAGACTGTAGATGTTTTTACGACCTCTTATGTCTAAATTCCTGAATGAAAACAGCCTGAATAAATAGAGAAATGCAGAACTATTAAAATTGTCTTGCAGAACAGTGTGAAATAGGATAAAGGGTAGAGATTTGGAATAAATTATTTTGGAAGAAGATAGGAAGGAAACAGTATTTGCTGAAGGTTTAGAATAAGTTGGCTTGAGTCAGCACCAGGGATCATTCAGGGCCACAGAGCTCTGTGTCTAATTGCCATTTGAAGTAGGCATGCTTATGCATAAAGGATTCTGTAATTGTTTCTTTTTCTAGAAAGATCAAAATTGTTTGTGTGGCAACAAAAGGCATTAATAAATTTCCTTATTAAGAAATAGTGAACACAGGGTTGGAGAGATAGCTCAGCGGTTTAAAAGCACTGACTGCTACTCCAGAGCACCTGGGTTCAAACCCCAGCACCTACATAGCAGCTGACAACTGTCTATAACTCCTGTTTCATAGGTTCTGACACCCACACACAGACATACATAATGACAAAACACCAATGTATATGAAATAAAAATAAATACATTGTTTAAAAAAGAAATAGTAGACACAGGGCTAGTAAATGTAGCTTAGTAATTTGTCCCCTTTGCTGGTGTCCAGCTGGCCTGTTTCCAGCTAGTTGGAAGATACCTTTCAGTAAAGCTGATTTGGGGAATAATGGGGTGTCACAAGATGCAAAGGGTAAACGTGTTTCCATCGATGGGTGGGATTTTTTGATGGTGGTGGTCATTTAGTTTTGGTTTGCCTATTTTGGAGCCTATATAGTATTTGCATCGACTGCAGTTGGTAAGATGGATTGGCATAGATCGTTTACCAAACCAGGACTGAAGGATTCAGTTTGGGTGTGCACCCGTGTAGTGTGGCACAGTAGTTCTCCCTGAAATCACCCACACGAAGTTCTTTGCAACAGGAAGGCTCTGGGGATTCATAAGCCACTAGGGGAAAGACACCTCAGGAAAAACTCACTAGGAGTTTCCAAAGGGAAAAGGAAGTTTAGGTTGAGAGGAAAAGAGGAAGAAAAGATGGTTATGAATCTGTTATTTTATCATCCTCATTCTTTGTTGAAGATTGGTTTTATTTATATATATGTGTGTGTGTCCCTATGAGTGTTTGTGCTAGTGTGGAGGTGCCCATGGAAACCAAAAGAAGGTATTAGATCCCATGGAGCTGGGGTACCAGTCGGTGATTGTGAACTGCTGGGATTTGAACTCAGGTCTCCTTTATTGGGGAGCAAACACTATCCAGCCCTATTTTTGTTTGAGACAAAATTGCTTTTTCTCTGCTTGGCTAAAATTTACTGTATGCCTAAGGTGGCCTTAGATTCAACAGCATCTTCCTGCCTTAGGCTCTCAAGATTACAGGCGTTTGCCAGCACACCCAACCTCATACCCATTCCAGCAAGAGGCTGTTTTATAGCCAGCCCAGTGTATCACCTGCAACTTCATGGCTATGAAAGAACTGCTTTTGTGTAAAATAGAGAGAGGGCTGATTTCCCTGTTGGTAAGATAACGTTTTCGTTTTGTTCCATATTTTGAAGCAGGACCTCACCTTGTAGCCCAGGCTATGTAGACCAGGCTGACCTTGAACACATAGTTTTGCCTGTCTCTGTATACAAACCTGTACCACCACACTCAGCCCTTCTGCATAGTGTTTAATCCCCTTGTGCATCCTTGCCACAATTTGCTGCTTGAAGGGTAAGTGTATTACTAGGAGGTTCCAGTTTAATTTGATCCCAAATCTTAATTAAAAGAACGGTTTTCGTTTCTTCTTTTTCCAAAAAGCATTGTCTTCTGATTGTGAGTTTTAATCCTAAATTCACCAGTTAGCAAAGTAGCGGGGATGGGGTGTAAGAGTACCTGCCTAGCATACCTGGGGATCTGGGCATATCTCCAGCACAGCCCCTGCTTCCCCCCACCAGCAGCCAAAAGTCAGATGAGGCTGGAGAGATAGCTCAGGGAGTTTACCACTTGCTCTGCAAGCTTGAAGGCCTGAGTTCAAGTCCTCGGGACCCATGTTAGTTGGATGTGATAGTGGGTGTCTGTGGCTGGTGCGTCTAACGGGAAGATGGGTAGAGACAGGAGCACCCCTTAATGCTCTAGGAGCCAATTAGTTTGTCATTCTGATGGGAAAAAAAAAAGAAACCTGACTCAAAGTAGAAGGCAAGATGGTCCTCTGACCTCCAGACATCATGTATTCTGTAGCATACATGTACCAACACACACACACACATTCACACAAAATTTTTTTTTAAAGAAACTAGTAATTTCAGTGTAAATCGTTTAAGATTTGTTTTGTTTATTAGCTTTTGAGATGGCCTTACCACTTAACTCTGACCAGCCTGAAACTTGCCTCAATCTCAGAGATCCACTTGCCTCTGCTTCCCATGTGCTGGAATTAAAGGCATGCCTCGCTTTTTACTATTTTTTAACTATGTGCACATGTATGTTGCTCTGTGTGGGTATGTGAATGTGAGTACAGGTGCCTATGGGGCTGCAGTCACAGGCAGTTGTGAGCTGCCTGACGTGGATGCTAAGAACCGAATTCCAGGAAGAACAGCATGTGCTGTTAACCACTGACTCAATGGAAATATCTTAAACCCAAGTGTGGAGTACTGCAAAGGAGAAAGGGTAGCCATGCATTTGTGCAGATGCTTGCACAGGTTGGAAGCTGGCATGGGAGTTGTGTGAAATCCACACCACCCAGCTTGCTTCATGTATCATTCATCCTTCTCCAAAAGCAATTAATTAAGATCACTTACGGGCTGGGGTACAGCTCAGTGGTAGAGCATGTGCTTAGTATTTGCAAAGCCTGGCGACCACTACTCAGCACCACAAGCATAGCCCAGTCATTTATGTGGGAAATGAAAAGATGCTTCCCATCTGTTAGTGATCATATGCTGATAAATATCCAAATTGAGGAGAGTGGTTTCCTTGAAATCTTAGAACATGTGTCCTGGAGGTCTAGGAAGAAGACAGTGTTCGTTGTTTTGGTTTAGTTGTCTGGTGTATTAGTTAATTTTATCATTGCTGTGAGCAAAGGGAAGAAGGATTTCCTTTGGCTCCGGGCTTAAGCAGGGAGACAGAGCAACATGGAGGGGAAGGCATGGTGGTGGGAACAGCTTGGTCCATGGCACTGAGCAGGAAGCAGAGAAAAGGGAGCCGGTGCCCCCCTGCTTTCTGCCTTTTCCTTTAGTGTAGAGTCAGTACTCAGGCCATGCCAGGGTGCCTGCCACCCTCATTCAGGATAGGACTTCCCTCACATGAACCTGGCCTGGAAACAGCCTTATAGGCATGTCCAAAGGGGTGTCTCCTAGGGGATTCTCAATCCAGCTAAGGGGACAATGAAGATTAAATGTCACATGTGAAGAATGATACAGCCTGGGGGGAAGAAAAGAAAATAGAACAAAATCTAAAGAAATCTTTAAAAAAAAAAAAAAATCCCTGATACAGCAATATTAGAAAAAGCAGAATCCAAATGTTACTTTTTGGTTAAGAAGTGCTGCCTGCTGGACAATGGTGGCGCATGCCTTTAATCCTAGCACTCAGGCAGAGATAGACGAATTCTGTAAGTTCAAGGCCAACCTGGTCTACAAATGGAGTTCCAGGACCACAAGGACTGTTAAACAGAGGAACCCGGCGGGGGGGGGGGGGGGGGGGGGGGGGGGGTCCCTTGCACACGTAGGCCTTGCAGAGGTTCAAGCCACACAGGGTCCCAGGGCTGAGAGGAGAAGTGGACATGAATTCCCAACCCTAAGCTATCTCCAACTTTCATCAGCTTTCAAAGGAAAAATTAGTTTTCTGCTATGGAGTTTCACTGGCTGTATTAACCACGATTGGGTTAGACCCTATACCCAGCATTAGATGGTCAACACAAAATTAACTCCCTGGTATTTGTTAGACTTTATGTCTCATATTGCTTTTGGGGGCATTTTTGTTTGTTTGTTTTACTAGTCTTTTGCTTGTATATTATGGTTTCCAGTTTTTGGTTGTTTTTTTCGGGGGGGGGGTTGTTTGGGGTGTTTATATGTATGCCTGTGTGTGTGTGTTTCAATATGCTTTTTTTTAAATCCTGGGTTTGTTTGTCTGCCTGTTGGCTTTATAAAGAAAGAAAAAGAAGGGTGTAGATGCTGTGGGATGTTCTGTATAGCAAATGTGTTGCTGATTAGTCAGTAAATAAAACACTGATTGGCCATTGGCTAGGCAGGAAGTATAGGCGGGACAAGGAGGAGAATAAAGCTGGGAAGTGGAAGGCTGAGTCAGAGAGACACTGCCAGCCGCCATAATGAGAAACAGCATGTGAAGATGCCGGTAAGCCACGAGCCATGTGGCAAGGTATAGATTTATAGAAATGGATTAATTTAAGCTGTAAGAACAGTTAGCAAGAAGCCTGCCACGGCCATACAGTTTGTAAGCAATATAAGTCTCTGTGTTTACTTGGTCTGGTCTGAGCGGCTGTGGGACTAGCAGGTGAGAGAGATTTGCCCTGACTGTGGGCCAGGCAGGAAAACTCTAGCTACATGTAGAGTTTGGGAAGGAGGCTCTGGGAGGACTTGGGAGAGAGGAACCTGATTGGAATATATTGTATAAAAATTCTTTTTTTTCCGAAATAAATCCCAGTATCATGTGGCAGGGGGTGGGGGGTGGGTGGGTGGGGGCTTGGTGGATCTCTGTGGGTTCGAGCCAGTCTGTCTACATAGTGAGTTCCAGGTCAACCAGAGCTACATACACACTGAGACCCTATCTCAAAAGAAAAAAAAAAAGGAATGCAGCCTGGCCTGAATAGAGCGGTGCAGCTTTCAGTGTGCGGTTGTGTTCGCATGTGTGGCCCTACTAAGACTCGCTCCCTCTATGGGCGGCAGGCTCCCAGAACCAAGTGGAGAGGACTAGTTATTACAGCCAGCCCAGCACCCTTGGCATTCCACCCACTCCTGTTGATTGTCAAACGAGTCACCCTTGAGGGAGCATCCCACTTTATTTGCACATGTACACACAGAAGGGCACACACACAATAAAATGTAATAAAAACAAAATCATGGTAGATCCTCCTATATTTGGAATGGTTCAAGGGTGAGGAATCAGAAGCTTCTGCAAGACCTCTGAGTTCTGGAGGTTTTTAAGGGCCCATGTTGGTGTCAGTATGTCCAACAGATATCCTGTCTGCTGCTCTCAGTTTGTGCTTTCTTTTCTTTTTTAAGATTGATTGATTTATTATGTACACAGTGTTCTCTCTGCATGAATGCTTACAGGCCAGAAGAGGGCACCATATCTCATTACAGATGGTTGAGAGCCACCATGTGGTTGCTGGGAATTGAACTCGGGACCTCTGGAAGAGCAACCATTGCTCTTAACTGCTGAGCCATCTCTGCAGCCCCAGCCTGTGCTTTCTTTGATGGGACCTTCTGTGTTGTCCTAGGTCATCTTGCAAGCGGGAAATGAGTGAATGATTGACGCTCCTGATAAACTCTGGGTCAGCTTATTCCTATTGCTACTTCATCTTTAAAGCTGCAGTGATTCAGAAAGGTTTGATCTGCCCAGGATTTTTATTTATTTTTGTGTAAGAAGTGTGTGTGGGAGTATGGCTGCACATGTGGAGGTCAGAGAACTTTAGGGAATTGGTTTTCTCTGTCTTGGGATCCGGGGACTAAACTCAGGTCATTAGGTTTTCAGGACAAGCATCTTTACACACTGAAGCATTCTCACCTCTCACCAGCTCTTTATCCAGAATTCTTACATAAGGAAACAAAGAAAATCACTGTTTAGATCTTAAGCTATTTTCAAACGTGTTGATTCTGAAGGAATTTTGATGGGCCATTCTAATGTTACCATTAGAATACTTCCACTAAGAGGTTGTAGGTAGAGAAGATGGGAGATCCTGGCAAGGACGATGATGCCCTGGGAAATGAAGCCTGCTGCGGTGATAAAGGCAAGGACTGGAAGGAGGGGAGCAGATGAACACCTTCTGGTTTTCCACTGTGATCATGCAGACCCCCTGTGTACACTGCCCGATGATCTCAGGAGCTCCCTGGCCCCTGTAAGAGGAAGTTAGCCTAAGTTAAAGACTAAGGATTTTTAAAAAGTCCTTTTCTCGGGTCATTTTTCTTTACATGTGCATCTGTCTCCAGGAAGTGGCTGGATACCTACCTGGAGGTTCTCCTTTGCTGCCCCTCAGTAATTTCGTGAGAATGTGATGAATTAAACTTTCCAGACTGCAGTTTAAAGTTAAATAAACAAACAAAACAAAACCCCCAGAAGTCTAATGTGTTTTATGGTGGCATTTTTACACAAGTGACCCATTGCTAGAAGTATATTGGCCATTTTAACAGGCAATCTGATCTTTCAGATGGAGACACTGAAACTCTCGGGCACTTGGACAAATGACTGAGTTTGTGCCTCGGCACTAATCTCAGTCCCGTCCTCATTGGGTGCTTGTTTTCAAGTGATGCCAGATCCATCCAAAAACAGTATATTAAGACTTGTTGGTGAAAACATCAAGTTTAATAGCAGGCTGTAGATATTTTTACTGCCTTTTATCTATCAGTGAGTGTGTTTTATTAGAAGGAAAGGTAAATAAATGTTTGCAAAAAATAATACGTAGTGTAAGCACCGGTAGCTGTTACTTTTTAACTGGATGGCAGAGCATTTACACACTTAGTTTATTAGTGACCTTCCCATAAAAGTTTTAGAATCCAGGGCCAGACAGAGGTCATAAGTTTATCCAAGTCTTCTCTCTGGGGCACTTGGGTGACATCAGACAGCTGAAAAGAAGCCAAGAAATGTTGCCTCCATTTTCAAACTCCAAGTCACTGAAGCATCCTCTCCATATATGGCCTTTTATCCTCCTCAGAAACAATAAAAATGAGAGTTGGGTAATCTCTTGTGTGAGCAGGGACCAAGTTCTATATTGTTTTGTTTTTGTTTTTTAATGATTTATTTGTGTATGTGTGTGTCCCCGAGTGGATGTTGGCCATGGAGTACAGGTGCCCATGGAGGCCAGAAAAGCCCCGGAGCTTGAGTTATAGGTGGTTGTGAGCTGCTGACATGGTGCTGGGAACCAATCAGCTCTTGTAGGAGAGCAGCAAGCACTTTTGAAAAGACCTTTTAAAAATGTGTCTGAGTGTTTTACCTGCATGTATGTAAGTGTACTGAGTTCATGCGGTGCCTGTGTAGGCCAGGAGAGGGTGTCAGACCCCCTGGAATTTGAGTTCCAAGTTGTGAGCCACTATGGGGGTGCCAGGGATGGGTCCTCTGCAAGAACAGCAAGTGCTCTTAACCTGTGAGCCCCAAGTTCTACTTTTAAAAAAATTCAGGTCCGGCTGTGGTGGTGCCTACCTTTAATCCCAGCACTCAGGAGACAGAGGCAAGCAGAACTCTGAGTTTGAGGCCAGCCTGGTCTACAGAGTGAGTTCCAGGACAGCCAGGGCTACACACTGAGAAACCCTGTCTTGAAAAACCAAAGCCAAACAAACAAAGTTTCTATATATTATTATACATAATTGCACTTTGGCTTTGTTGTTGCTTTGAGACAAGGTGTCGCTATGTATGTATCCCTAGCTGGCCTAGAACTCACAGAGACCCTTCTGACTCTGTCTCCTGAGTACTGGGATCAAAGAGAAGCATCACCTCAGCCAGCAGAGATTACTTTTTTTTTAATTCATTTCCATATTTCCCAAGTTTGTTTTGTTTTGTTCAAACAAACAAACAAAATGAACTAAAGCCATTTGCTTGCTTAAAATAGCGTCTCACACTGTATCTCAGGCCTTTGGAACTTACTGTGTTGCCCAAGCCATGGCCTCAAACTGAGCAGTCTTCCTGCTTCAGCCTCCTTCGTGCTGGGATTGCAAGCCTAAGTCACCAGGCCTGGCTGTACATGGTTTCTTGTAGCATTGTTTGGGTTCTATTTGATAAATACTAACTCTGTACAATTGTGGGTATGTGATACTGAAAGTCAGCCCCATGGCCTTTCATGTTACCAGGCAGCCATTCTCAGGAGCTATACCTCGAGCCCAGTAAACACTGTTTTTACAATTCACACAAAGTTCCTCTGCCTTGATATAATGGTTAATCCCAACTGTTGATAAGATCAGCTGGGAAATGGTCTCTGGAGATGCCTGCGGGGGTGGGGGGGTGGGAGGGTGGGAGTGTATATTGATTAGGCTAGTTAAGATGGAAGAATCCTCCACTGTGGGCGGCACCATTCCCTAGGGTACAGTCCTGGACTGTATAAAAGGTGAGCTGAACAGAAGCATTAATGGTACTCTTCTTGCTGTGACTGCTGCCTCAACTTTCCCGGCTTTGGCGGACTGCCTTGGACTAGGAGCACAAATAAACCCTTCCCGTGGCTCTTGTCAGGACACTTTATGACAGCAACAGGAGAATAACTAAGACTTTGAATGGCGCTGGAAGCATTTTCGCCTTTCAAACTGTGATTAGCATCTGCTAATTTATTTTATTTGTTTATTTATTCATTGTCTAGAAGTCTACCAAGGTTCTTCATAAAGCTAAATGCTTCAAAAGAGGGAAAGGTGACTGCTCACTGAAAAGGATACCCCAAAGGGGGCCTAGAAGAATGCAGAGGGAAACACCCCAGGACTGTGAGCCTGCGTCTTTGAATTAGCTGCAGAGGGACGTTGTTGGCCTCAGGTTCGACCCTGCTGGCCCCTGCCAACCAGCTCATTTGCTCATCCTGCCTACACTTTGGTGTTCCTGTCTCTATGCTAACTAACATATTTTTCTCTTGGGCTGTTTTTATTTAGTTACTTTTCTTTTGAGACAGGGTCTCATGCAGGTTTGTCTGGCTGCAAACTCACTCTATGGCAGAGGATGACCTTGAACTTCTGATTCTCCTGCCTCCACCTGAGTTCTCAGATTACAGGCATATAATACCGCACTGGGTTTATGAGGTCCTGGGGATTGAACCTGGGGCTTTGTGTGCTGAGCCAACTGAGCTCCATCCTCAGCCCAGGGCTGTTTTAGTTCTAAATAAAGATAAGTAAAGTCTGGAGAGATGGCTCAGCAATTAAGAGCACTTGCTGCTCTTCCAGAGGACCACAGTTCAGTTCCCAGCACCCATGTCATATGGCTCACAACCTGTGACTCCAGCTCCAGGGGATCTAGCATCTTCTCTGGCCTCCATGGGTATCTGCACATACATGCATATATTCATACACAGACACGTATTTGGGAAAAAAAAACTTTAAGAAGATAAGATAGGAACTGGACAGTGGTGATGCATGCCTTTGATCCAGCACTTGGGGAAGCAGAGGCAGGCAGATCTCTGAGTTCAAGGCCATCCTGGTCTACAGAGCTAGCTCCAGGACAGCCAGGGCTCCAGAGAAACTCTGTCTTGAAAAAATAAAATAAAGCAGGTTAAGATGCCGTGTCCATAGTACTGCTCTTTGCAGGCCTCCAGCCAGCTCCAGCCTCAAATCCAGAGACAGGACACTAACAGCCTGAAGCTGTCCTCCAAACCTAGGTGTTCATTTCCTTCTCAGGACTGCAGTTTCATACACCCCTCCCCCCACTCCTGCAGTCCTGAAGGTTGTCATTAGGCTATCCCTGATTAATCAAGCCATTCTTTCCCTCCCACGTTCCTGCAGCCCGGATGAGAGAGTATGCGGCGCGCTGCTTTTCCAGGACTGCCGTCAAGTATTTGTGTGGGAACTCCTGTGCGTGTTTGCTTGATCCCTGAAGATTACTAGAAAAGGGATTATTGTGCATTCTTTACCACCAAGCAAGCAAAGCCTCTCTCCCCAACAAATAACCGTCAACACTCAGTCCCCTCAAAACATTAAGTTTGATTAGAATTGTTGATTAGAAATTCACACAAATGACTTCATGTGAAGCATTAAGTATGTAATGACTGTCACAGACGCCTGTCATGCTGACAAGTGAGTTTCATTATTTACTATGGTCTCAGCACTCAGTTTCATTCTTCCTGGGCTTTATTTCCTTTAGTCATCTCAGGGTTCAAACCCAGGACCTCGTGCAAGTGCTCTCCCACTGAACTATACTCCCAGCCCTGCCTGTGTCATTAGATGCTATCCACTCTTTCTTTTTTTAATTTTAAAATTTTTATTTGTCATTATTGTATAGTGTATGTATATGAGGTGTGCATACATACATGCATATGTATATGTGTGTGAGATGTGTATTTGTGTGTGTGTGTGTGTGTGTGTGTGCACGATAGGTGTAGGGGGTGTTGCATGCCACGCCCATGTATGGAGGTAAGAGAACGAGTTTATAGGGTTCTCTCCTTCCACCTGTATGTGGGTTCCCGGAATTGAACTCTACATTCTCAGGCTTGCATCTTCGGGTCACAAATGCCCTTTGCAGAGCCAGCCACCAGCCCGAGCTACCTGTTTGTTTTGAGACTGTTTCTCACTGGCCTGGAGCTCACCAAGTAGGCTAGGCTGGGTAGTCAGCAAGCCCCAGGAATCTGCCATCTCTCCCTTCCAGTGTTGTAGCTACGAGTGTGTGAGGCCATCGACTTGGGCTTTGTGGTGCAAACTCACCCCTCATACCTGCAACCACTTTACTATAAGCTGATTTAATGTCTCAAAGTGGCTCTCACGCTAATGCATTCAGGAAGACTCTTCATGTGAAGAACACACAGTCTTCAGACCTCTGAGGCTCCTCCCGTCTTCAGAGAAGACTGAAGCTGCTGAAATGACTCAGAAACACTGAGATATTTACAGGAACGAATTCATTTACATTTAGAGAGCTCATGATGGTTATTAGTCTCCTCCAAGTTGAACTTTTTTTTTTAAAGATTTATTTATTATGTATACAGTGTTCTGTCTGCATATACACCTGCAGGCCAGAAGAGGCCACCAGATCTCATTATGGATGGTTGTGAGCCACCGTGTGGCTGCTGGGAATTGAACTCATGACCTCTGGAAGAACAGCCAGTGCTCTTAACCTCTGAGCCATCTCTCCAGCCCCCAAGTTGAACTTTTTTTCCCCTTTGAGACAGGGTCTCTGTGTGTAGCTCTGTCTGTCTTGGAACTCGTTCTGTAGACCAGGCTGGCCTCGAACTCACAGAGATCAGCCTACCTCTGTCTCCTGGAATTAAAGGTGTGTGACACCATGCCTGGCTTGAACCTTTTTTATTTTAAAGTCAATATGTAAGTGGAGATCTACAGCAAAAATGTAAGGCACCAATCCACACCTCTTGCTCTGTTTTACATATCTCCCATCAGTCTCACGAATGCCCAGTCCTGTGCTTCCTGACATGAACTTGGTGGGACTAGCCTGGGCATGGTGAGAGTGTGAACTTGCTGGGAATAGCCTGGGCATGGTGAGAGTGTGAACTTGGTGGGACTAGCCTGGGCATGGTGAGAGTGTGAACTTGCTGGGAATAGCCTGGGCATGGTGAGAGTGTGAACTTGCTGGGAATAGCCTGGGCATGGTGAGAGTGTGAACTTGCTGGGAATAGCCTGGGCATGGTGAGACTGTGAACTTGCTGGGAATAGCCTGGGCATGGTGAGAGTGTGAACTTGCTGGGAATAGCCTGGGCATGGTGAGACTGTGAACTTGCTGGGAATAGCCTGGGCATGGTGAGACTGTGAACTTGCTGGGAATAGCCTGGGCCTGGTGAGAGTGTGAACTTGCTGGGAATAGCCTGGGCATGGTGAGAGTGTGAACTTGCTGGGAATAGCCTGGGTCTGGTGAAAGTGTGAACTTGCTGGGAATAGCCTGGGCATGGTGAGAGTGTGAACTTGCTGGGAATAGCCTGGGTCTGGTGAAAGTGTGAACTTGCTGGGAATAGCCTGGGCATGGTGAGTCTGCAGCTGTGACTCTATGTCTTAACCAGAAGGCCCCCAGGAAGCCCAGATTGCCCAGGGTGGCAGAATCAAACTCTAACCTACAGTGATAGTCAAGAAAGATTCACATGGGGACACATAGCTTTACAGAGCTGTAAGTATTTAGTGGTTGTAGAAAACAACAACAACAAAAACAAAAAAACTCACACAAACCCTATCAGAGGTATTCTGATTCCAGAGGAGTGTTTCTCGGCTTGATCTAGGAAGGAAGAGCAGGTAAACTCCCCAGGTCCTGAAGGACTTCTCCCCCTCCAACACACACCTCTCCTGTGGGCTGAGTGAAATCTCTCTTTCCAGGGTGATGGAGGAAAGGCCATGGTTTGAGCTGGCCACATGTCCTGCTTGGATACTCTGTAGAGAATTTTTAGAAAACTTTTTCTAAATGTTGATAGTTGAGAATCTGTGAAGTGATAGATGTGGAGTCCCCAGGGCTAACGATAGTCTTCTCTGTATATGTTTATCTGATAAGATGTAGGAAACACTGCCTTTTTCTCACCATACTTCACCACCGGAGCCATGGCTTGTCCAGATTGGACCCCAGATGGCCGCTCTGGATGCTTAGAACACAGAAGGCTTCCTGCTTGCCCAAGGGTCTCTCAGTGTTTAGACACCCCTTCAGTGCGTGGGCGGGCCCTACTGTATGACAGAGAGCAGACACAGCAGGCCTTCTACCCGTGTGGACACTACAGGGGGCATGACCTGGGTGCTAAGGGGCTCCCAGGGGCAACTGGAGTCTGATCAGGAGTGCACCTAGAGGCAAGGCGACTCCAAGCATTAGGAGTGGGGAAGTAGATGGAGATGGCCCTTGTTCACCAGGTCTGTAGTATAGGCTAAAGAGGGTACTAAGTAGAGCTGGAGGTTTGTGAGCTCTCTGAGATGGGAAACACTTGAAGATATATCTCTGTGCTTATTTCTCAGGAACAGTTCTTTGGCAAAGATGGTCCTGGACAGTATGGGTTATATCTTCCTGCACACTTATCTCCGGGTAGAGAAGGGGGATAATAGCCCGTTTTAGAAATGAGTCCTGTGAGGGCAGGCCTGGTGTCACAGGCCTGTAGCCCCACCCCTCAAGAAGCAGAGGCAAAAGGTTCTCTGTGAGTTTGAGGCCAGCTTGGGCTACATAGTGAAAGCCTGTCTTGAAAAAATCAAAACAAACAACAAACCAAAGAGCCACACTAGTGACATGGCTCAGCATGCTGCCAAGCCTGAAGACCTGAGTTCAATACCTGGGCCCTGCTGATGGAAGGAAAGAAGCAACTCCCAGGAACTGTCTTCTGACTTCCATGTCTGTCCACCCTGCCCACTGGGGCACACATGCACACCAACACACAAAGTCAATTTTTAAAATAAAAAGTTCTTAAAACAGAAAAGTGTTCTTTGCATTTGTTTGAACGTCTTTTAGATTTATTTATTTTATTTTTACGTGTGTAAATGTTTGCCTGACTTCATGTAAGTGCATCTTGTGATGCCTGGTGTCTGCAGAGGTCAGAACAGGGCATCAGATCTTCAGGAACTGGGGTTACAGATGATTGTAAAGCACTATGTTGGTACTGGGAACTGAACCCTGGTCCTCTGAAAGAACAAGTGCTCTTAACCACTGAGCCATCTCCCAGGCCCCTGGCCTCAGTCTTTTGACTAAAAGCAAAGGCAGTATTAGTTTTTACACTTGTAAGTCCCCCTGCTTTCCAAGCCCTTAATATATGCCGGTTGCTGCTAATAGCCTCATAAGTATTACTTAATTCTCTATCTTCTGGGGTGGAATTTTTAAATTCTGTCTTACAGATAAAGAAGCTGAGGCCTAAAGAGCTGTGACTTAGCTAAAATCCCAGCACTTGGGAGATAGAGATGGGAGGATCAGAGTTCAAGGTCAGCTCCAGCTATTGAGAGTTTGTGGCTAGCCTGGGGTACATGAGAGCTTGCACAGAGAGACACGGAGAGATGATTTGCCCTGGGTCATAGAGCAAGGTAAACAATACCTCTAGGGTCTGCACCTTTTCTGGTACATTTCATTTGGTTTGGTTTGGTTTGAGACAGAGTCTTGCCGGTCTAGCCTTAAACTCCTGATCATTTGCCGAAGCATTCTTGGTGCTGAGATTACAGACATGAGCTACAATATCCAGCCCTGAACCTGGGTGTTCTGAACTCACAGCTCGGGGGGTGAGGCCATCTCTAGACCCTTGTGTTTTCATGCACACTGGTTAAACTACCTAGCTGGCACACAGTGAGGAGGGAACATTCCTGTTTCCTGGATTTTGTGCTACTTGTATATCATTATACCATTAGCTTATTACTTAAATTATCTAATTAGATTGGTCATCCTAAATAATATCATCAGCCTCATCCTAATTAATTTAATCCTATTTAGGTCAGCCTCATCCTAAATAATATTCATGAGCTAGCCACTGATGTGCTAAAACTTTAAAATGAGAACATCCTTTAGCACACAAACACTGTGTTACTGTAATACCATGAAAGCATCCTTTAGCATGCCATCATCCAGTTAGTATTACCTGTGAGAACACCCCAGCACTCCAGCACTGTGTTGGTATTACCCTGTGAGGAAAGCTCAGCACTCCAGCACTGTGTTGGTATTACCCTGTGAGGAAAGCTCAGCACTCCAGCATTGAGTTGGTATTACCCTGTGAGGACAGCCCAGCACTCCAGCACTGTGTTGGTATTACCCTGTGAGGAAAGCTCAGCACTCCAGCATTGAGTTGGTATTACCCTGTGAGGACAGCCCAGCACTCCAGCATTGAGTTGGTATTACCCTGTGAGGACAGCCCAGCACTCCAGCATTGAGTTGGTATTAGCCTTGGAGAAACACGGTACAAGATTTAAAGACTCTGTGTCTAGCAGAGTGGTGGTGATACATGAACAATTGTGGTGCACACCTTTAATCCCAGCATTCGGGAGGCAGAGGCAGGCGGATCTCTCTGAGACTGAGGCCAGCCTGGTCTGCAGAGTGAGTTCCAGGACAGCCAGGGCTATACAGAGAAACAAACAAACAAAAAAAGAGAGAAAGAAAAAAAAAGAAAAGAAAAAGGCTGTGTCTATATAGATAAGGACAAATTAAAATCACCTTCACACTACCTACCCCAGGCAGTACCTCTTATCAGAAGTAGCTAGGGGTGTGGTGGTGATGCCCAGAGCCTCACCAGTGACTGGGTTGACCCCACAGATGCACCTCTTCTGAGGGATGCGTTTGTCTTTCAGGACCTGCTTCAATTACTCTAATGAGGAAATGGGACAAAAGAGAAAAACTTAATTCCAGAAACCGGCAAGACTCTTGGTGCTTTAGCTGTGTGCTCCAGCCTAGGGACATGGCTGGATCCTTGGGTGGGGGTGGAGGGTAATGGAAAGTAGTCTTGCCCGGGGCGGAATGCAGACAAAAAGCCAAAAGGGGTCCCTGCCTAGGATGAAAGGAACCTCTGGCTAAATTTCCCCTGTTCCCGTTCCCATTCTTACCCTCTACACCTTCCTAACTAAACCCTATCCCCACTTAAGCAAAAACTAAAGGGAAATTTAGAGCCCTGTTATCTGAAACTGTATGCACATTTTACCTGCCCAGCTGTCTTTAATACAAACAGGGAGAGAACAATTCCTAATTCCCTGCCTTCACTGTTCCAAAATGTGCAAAGGCCCTGCATGACTTTCTCCTCACCGTGACAGAATAACCAAAGAAGAAACGGTTTCCACTCACGTAGGCAGCCAGGGGTCTGGGGATCAAGAAGTGAAGGTCTCAGACCTGAACTTGAAGAGGATGTCACCCTCCAGACCCACTCCCAGCATCCCATTCAGCTAGTCAGGCTACAGTCCTAGAGGGTGTACAACCTCCCGGAAGAGGAGGCCACCAGCGGGGGCCCTAATGTCAAACACATGAGTCTGTGGGCCACATTCCTCATCAAAATGATAACAGTGATTATGAGCCACCACCCCCAACCCTCAAATAAAGCTGCATTTTACATATTAAACGATTAAAGGGGGGGTTGCTTTTGGGCCTGGCTCGCGTTTATGCTTGTGTTTCAGCAGTAACTGACCAGTATTCTTACCCCCACCCCACCCCACCCCACCCTCCATTCGTCATCTACCCCCACTCCTCGAACAAAATCTCCCAGTTCTCTTCGGGTGCCCTTTCTAGTCTTCCTCGACTGTCTCCACCTCACAATGTCGTGGTCTGGCCAAGGACTCCCCAGCCCTGGTTTTCAGAAGGCTCCTTCCTCGGCAGCCCCGAACAGCGCCCGCCCGCTTCCCCTCCTCCCTGCCAGCCCGGCTGGAGTCCGCAGGCGCGCCAGGCACACGTGGAATGCTGCCAGTCGCAGGAGATCCCGAGGGAGATAAAAAGCACATCTTTGACCACTTCTTTACCAAACAGACCCAAGATGTGTAATTAAAGGCCCCGGGACTCTGCTGGAAATAGGTTTAAACTTGAGGTAATCCCTTCTGGCACTTCCTCTTCCTAATAACCATCAACAGAAATCAAACAAATCCACCTGGCTCCAGTCAGTAAGTCTGTAACCAGCAAAGGTCACGGGAGGAGCGATAAGAACAAGAAAGCGGCCACAAACCGCGTTACTGGAAACACATGTTGGGACGTGTTGGAAGGCGACTCCCGCCCGGCCCGGGCTAGCTCTGGGACAGCGACAAGGGGAGCAGCATTCCCGCCTCTGCCTCTGCCCCCCCAGCCGGCGCTTTACCGTCTAACCCGACTAGACTAGACCTGGGCACGGGGGGGGGGGGGGGGGGGGGGGGGGGCAAAGGCAGAGGTGAGACCAGCCTTCCAGGGCTGAGCTGGGACGGCAGATTCACCCCTCCTTCTGCAGCGAGGACCCCTTGCAGACTGCCCGGGGAACCTGCCTCCAGTCTCCTCAGTGCTTGCATGTGCAGATAGCCAGAAACACAAGCACACTCGCGTGGGAAAGTGTTTCTTCAAACTTGGAGACCGCGCTGCGCTGTTTTATTACCCGGTCGGGCCGTTGCAACATACCTGGCCAGCGTGGCTTAAGCAACACGAGTAATTTTCTCACAGCTCAGGAAGCTGGGAAGTTCAAGGTGTTCGGCTGGTCCCTGGCAGTGAGAGAGCTTCTTCTCTTTAGAAAGGTGGCACTCAGTGTGTACCACCTCCTCAGTGGCGCTGTCTCCGAAGGCAGTCACCCTAGGTAGCTACAGCTTTCACGTAGGAATTTTAGGGGACACGATTCAGTTAGTGCACACCACTCAAGTGTGATTGGAGTGTGCGAAGGACAGCGAGGGGAACAGGATCACTACGTGACGGGTCTTCAAGTCCCACTCAGAGAAGGGGTGTGTGTTGGGGGGAATCTGTATACCACAAATTCAGTATCTCCCAACACAATCGAGGAGCTCCTAAGCTGAGCTGTGGGTTGTGTGTTCGTGAGAGGAAAAGAGCCCATTGGCCCTGGGTGAGTGTAGCAGCTGAGGAGAAGCCTTGGTGACCACAGCCTGCAGCTAGGGTGGCACCTCTAGTGAGTGACTCTGTTAGGGTTTTCACAAGGGGTGGTGAGCACTTTTAAGCCAGAAATGTGGTTTTGGTCTCTGGCTCCCAACAAGTCTTACAGGATTCAAAAATCTATGGTCAATGGCAACCGGTGCTTTTAAACTGAGCAGCCAGCCTTGAATCCCGTGGCCAGGTTGGGGAGGGGTGGGGGATGACAGATATTTTGAAGATTATAGCCTCAAAGACCTTTAAAGACACAACGCAGAAAAACTTCATTTTTAAGGACTGGTTAACTGAAGTTCTGTCTTCACTGAGAGTTGTCCGAAAGCAACCACCCATCGGCTGATCCACCCTTGGACAGTAACTTGCCCTCTCTGATCTGCTTCTCTAATCTTAAGGGTGGGTAACAGTGCCGACCTCCAAAGAGCTGAAGAGCTTCAACTTTATAACGTACTCCGAATATGCGCCTGCCTACTTAGGGCCGGAGGGGTCAGACTTCTTCTATCCAGTCTGGCTCTTCCCAGAACCCCCTTCTCCGTTCTGCAAGATACTATAGACATCCAGGAAATGGAGGCTAGAGAGATGGCTCAGTATTAAGAGCATTTACTGCTCTCCCAGAGGACCTGAGCTCAGTTCCCAGAGCTCACTTCACAGTTCACAACTGCCTGTAACTCAAGCTCCAGGGCATCTAAGATCCACCACCCTCTTCTGGCCTCCACAGGCACTACATACATGTGACAGACACTCACACAGACATACTTACGTACACATAAACTAAACTAAAATAAAGAAATTCAGGAAAGGGAACAGTCCTCAAGATATAATGTACAAGGTAAGGTGTGCGTGAGTGTGTGTGTGTGCGCACGTGTAAGGCAGAGGTAAATGGTGGGGGTCTCTCTCAGTTGCCCCCCACCTTATTTTATTTTTGCCGTATTATAGTGTTGTCTGTAGAGACCCAGGAGGGCATTGAGTGTCACAGAAGTCTCTCCCTGAACCTGAAGCTTGCATTTTTCCAGCTAGGCCGACAGCTAGATATTCACAGCAGTCCTCCTGTCTCCACTCCCCACAGACCTGGAGTTACAGGCCCATGCAAGACCACTTCCAGCTTGTCCCATGGGTGCTGGGATCTGAACTCAGGTCCTCATGGTTGTGCAGCAAGTGCTCTCAACCACGGAGCCATCCCTCCGGTCCTCTGAAAGAACACTGGAAAGTCTCGCCTTCCTTCCTCTCTCTTAATTAATTTAGGAAACACGGTGTGAGTGTGTGTGAAGGCCTGAGTGTGGAGTTCCGAGGGCGACTTTTGGAAGCCAGTTCTCTCCTGTCTCCTTTATGTGATTTCCAGGGATCTGATTCCCCCAAATCTACCCCCTGTTAGGGTGACGGACCAGTGCCACCATGGCCAGCCTCTATTCAGTTTTCTGTGCCTGGGATACCTTAGGTACCACACTTGCACATTCACCGCTGGAATCAGTTATACTTGGTCATGTTTGCTGGGACCCTTTTTTTTTTTTTTTTCCTGAGACAAGGTTTCTCTGTGTAGTCTTGGTGCCTGTCCTGGATCTCTCTCTGTAGACCAGGCTGGCCTTGGAACTCAGAGAGATCTGTCTGGCTCTGCCTCCTGAGTGCTGGGATTAAAGGCGTGTGCCTTTGCCACCCAGTGGGATCTTTTCTTTTTTTTTTTAAGCCAAGTATGTTACAAGCGATGTGCAGTTTCCCTGAACATTTTATGTACATGTGTACATGTTTTTCAATGACTCAGTGCTGTATCACAATGTATAAATGTCTTTAATACTGTTAGAAACAAATCTACATCTGCATTCTTTAGATGTCCCCAGAATATACTCTACAACGGACTTAATTCACATCAGGACCAAATATCATGCCTGGTGGTTATGGCTTTTAAGATACTTTTATTTTAGAACATTCCTGGCCTCTTTCCCTCCTTCTATATGGTATCAGACGCTGCCCTGTTAAGAAGCTGGGCAAATTGCCTGCTCCTGCTGGGTGGGTCTGATTGTCTCCTGGGAGCAAGGTTGACTCCTCCTCATCTGTCACCTACGTGCTGGGAGGCCGGAAGTTAGGGTTGCAGGCTTGATTACATTCTGGCACGGTCACACCCACCCTTCCTCTAGCCTCCCATCAAGAAGACTATCTTGTTTGTCCCTGTGATTCAGACTGTGTCCGGGACAGAAACTGGTCTAGATAAGAAGATCCAATCAGTGTTAAATTACCTTTGTCATTTGTTGGACTTGCAATCAACATACAGTGCAGGGGGCGACGTGACTATCCGGTTCACCAAAGACAAGATTTGACCAATAGCACTGGAGCCCTTTCTTATCCCTCCAGGAATCATCCATTTCACTGGGGCGTCACAAAGGTGACCTCCTAATTGTTGACTCTTCTATGCTGTAATCTTGAATCTGTAAAGAAGACTGGCCCCCTCCTACTACCCTGAAAGTTCCTCCTAGCAAGTTGGGATAAAGGCTGAGTTCTGATTTTCCAAGGAAGAAGCCAGGGAAACTCCTGTCTTTAGGAGGCTGAAGACTGGATGTGACTGAGAGGTTGAGGTTCTCTGAAGGAAACTTCTTTCCTCCTCTTTCCCCTGAGATACCTAACTTTTTGGAAACCAGCCAGAGGCCCACACATGTGTCTGTGCCCTCGAGTTCTTGCAAGTTCATGAGTGCACCCATTTGTGGCTGGCAGCAGCAGCAGAGCCCCTTTTCCGCCCAAGCAGAAAGAACTATGTTAAACATGGTTCCCTTCCTCCCCAAATACTAGCGGTCTTCGTTCTTCTGGAATAGATGGAGAGAATCTTTGGAGTAGAACTCTCATGCCAGGGTTCTTCACCCTGGCCTTGTCTATGAAAGGACAAACTCTCATCAGTCTCTTTCCAAACGGCCGCGTGTTTTCCAGTCTTCGCTTTGCCCTGAATAACAACAGGCCAAAGGGTTATCTGTCCAACATTCACCTCATGGTAACAAAGCATCGTCTGTGGGTTCAGTTTATTACCCAGCTAACCACAGAGGAAGCGACCTGAAGGAGCCCACTGTTCAGTTTGGGATAACTGCTATGTGCATGTAGGAAATGGAGTGGAAGACGTCAGCCCAAATGGATGTGTGGAAACAAACCCTAAGCCCCTAGCCTGATCACTTATCGGTCTCCTGGCAAATATTGATCCCTTATCCTAAAGGCGTCTGGGAAATGGATAGAATCGTCCTATATTTTGGATGCAGAAAGTATAGCTTTCCTAGAGCCAGCTAGATCTTAAATCCAGGCTCTGTCTGAACCACACCTGTGTTCCATCTAGCATACCCTACTGTTCTCTTACCATGTGTTCTATGAAACAGGAGGGAAATGAGACTGCCATGGTTACTATACACAAGGTATTTGTTACTTTGGGATTCCCCTCCCCCCTTTTGCATGTAACTATTGAAACAATATTGTGTTAACTATGTATTAAATATATTGCATAGTAAAGAAAATCTTTGTAGGAAAAAATATGCCTTATAACCACAACACCTTAATTTAATAAGTGCTTTTATTTTTAAATATCTTCCTCAGATCTTTGCCCCTAGGCGTTGGTATTCCTGTGTAGTACTGATCAGCACAGAGGATGTTTCATGCTTTCTTGTTTGACTTTATATGCATTATAAATATTTTATGAAGCCTTTATATTTTTAGTGTTACAGACTGGATGCTACTCCACCCAGTGGATAAAGTATTATTTACTTAGCCAGTGTAACTCTCCTAGTTCTCATCTAGATAGGTTTATATTTTTGTTATTTTTTTTTTAAAAAGTGAGCTGGGTGGGCATGGCGCACACCTTTAATTCCGGCACTCAGGAGGCAGAGGCAGGCAGGTCTCTGAGTTCAAGGTCAGCCTGGTCTACAGAGTGAGTTCCAGGACAGCCAGGGCTACACAGAGAAACCCCATCTTTCAAAACAACAGCAAAAAATCAAAAAAAAAAAAAAAAAAAAGGGAGAAAATGAGATTCTGTATGGAATTTTCTTCTGAACCTCTTGCGAGTTCCTGATGAAAATTCCAGAGCTGAGCTTGGACATGTGTTGCTGAGTTGATCTCTGGAAGGACTAGACCATCAGGAGGAGACCAAGGTCTCGTCAGTGCTGGGTGTCCTCTGGGCTTGAGTGCTGCCCTCTGCTCCTGAATAGGCAGAGTGTGGCCCTGACAGGGCTTCATGGATGATCATTGATTATCAAGGAGCTTGGGTTTGGTTCCGTTTGTTTACAGCTTGGATTGCCTTTCCTGAGCCTTGGCCTTGGCTTGTGTGGGGCCTTGGCTGTCACTGTGTGTTCTGAGATGTGCACTTTACCTTTGTACCGTGCACGAGTTTAGTGAACAGTAGTTTGTAAAGGAGTCGAGGGAAGATCAGGGGACATGGCAGCGCCTAGGGGGACCCAGAGCCCACCCAAGGAGGGAGTGGGAGCAGGTCCATTAGGGTGCTGTGTGGAGATGGTGTGTGGCAGGCGCCATGGCTCTGATTGGAGGGGGCCAGCCTAAGGAGATTGTGAAAGAAAGATCAGGAGACACCCCAACCTCGTCCTGCTCCCTCCCCTCTCTCCTGAGGTGCCCAGCTATGCCCTCACACCTGGTTCCCCAGTTGTGAGGTGATCGCAGAAAGTGAAGGGCTTTCTTTTTTCTTTTTCTTTTTGTCATGCTTAAAATTCCCACATGCACATCTATTAAATGTGTCTCTTCCCTGTGTCATAAAATCAATTCTTTCCCAGATTGTTTCCTTTTGGTTTAAGGTTAAAACCATGTCCTTATGTTTAAAAAGGACTTAGGGACTCGAACTATGGCATGGTGGGTAAAGTGCCTGTGATGCAGGCGTGAGGACCCGAGGTCGGATCCCCAGGACCTGTGGAAATGCTGATACAGCATGCATCTGTAATCTCGGCACTAGAGAAGACGTGTGGATCCATGGGACGTGGTGGTCAGACCATCTGGCCAGTCAGTGAAATGAGCTTCTAGTTCAGGGAAAGACCCTGTCTCAGAAAAATGGCAAGAGGGGGTGCAAGGGAGGCGTTGGCTTCAGGCCTCATGTGTGTGTGCTCCTCCAATAGTTCTTTTTAAAAGGACTTGAGTTGACAGTGTGGTACATAGGCTTGGTGAAGCTGAAAAATGGAGGAAGCCATTCTCCCCAGACTCATGCAGTCCTCTGATCTCTCTCTCTGATCTGTCTGTCTCCCCCACTCTTTTTCTCTCTGTCCTCTGCAGTAACCTGTCAGGTAAAGGGTTTTGGTCACCAGTGACCACTTACCCCTGGTATTGCAGGTTACGGGGAGTTGCAGAAATGATACAGTAGAAGATTTCTGAACCATCACTCCAGGACAATTTCTCAGTCTACACAGGGGAGCAGTCTACTCAGTTGACTCCGTGCCGGGTGGAGGTGGGCTGTTCCTGAGTCCTGCTGCCCTGAACCCACTCTCTAGCCTGAGGACTACTCCCCAAGTAGAGCTAGAAGGGAGGGAGGGAGGGGAGCAGGGAGTCCCCGCCCACATTCTGACCTGGGAGAAGCACAGTCTTTACCCCTGTCTCCCTAGAGGATGCTACACAGAGGGACTCTACTCCAGAGGTCAGGGGCCAGTGGTAAGACACCTGCCCAGTCCCACCTGGGAAGAGACAGTTAAAGGTGTCTCGGGAGCAGCACCGTTAGAGCCACTCTGCAGACTCAGAGTTTTGTGCCATCCTCTGCTTCTCCACTTAGCAGCTGCTTTACCCAGAAAGCGTCGTCCCGTGGCATGTGCCTTGTACAGACCGCCCGAAGCAGACAGCAGAGCGTGTCAGGCAGAACTCACCCACTGTTATGACATCACGCATCTCTTGCTGTGACTCAGGGAAGCAGCTGCCAAGCTCTGAGAGAAGCGACCGTTTCTTCTGGGAAAGTTTGAACAGCAGCCCTGACTATGAATCTCAGCTCTATGCAATCCTGGCTTTTAGGGAGGGTCCTCTGGCCTCAACTCCACAGGTGCAAGGATCCGACTTCCCAGTTGGCCTGGGAGCAGGCCCAGGTATGCCTGGATCTGCTTTCATTTGACAAGGATCCCTGTCTGAACAGTAAATGACAGCCACCCCTGCCTGTAGGCACCTGTGATCCGTCTCCAGAAATATCTTGGAACCTGGGGGGCTCAAGGGGCCTTCTAGAAGCTTTTTGTCTGTTCTGTCTCTGGATAAGCAGGGCCCCCCACTCTGCCAGCCAGGGGGACTCTGGCACCTGCTTTAGTCCAAGCCAGGGCCGTTGTGTGCCATTTCGGTGGTAAAATTTACCCTTCATCTGCCTCCCCACTTTGCTCAAAGCCTCTGATGAGAGATGGGAAGACAGGAGCAGCTGGGCTTGCTGGAGAAATGAGATGCTGTTCCCACTGCCAGAAGGCCTGTGGGGCTGGAAGGCAAGCACCTTCTCCTGCCTCCCTTGAGAGAAAAATTTTACTATCTGTGGTGGCCTCTCAGATACACAGGCAAAGAAGCCAGTGAGCGTGAGGGACCAACAAAGGAATGTAAGGTAGAGATGGTGCTGCCTGGCCTGTCTGTGGAGTGAGGGCCAGGCCCACCCAGGACTGGCTTTGAATTGCTCGGGTGCCTTCCTGCCCAGGGCTGTCTGAAGTCTCCCTGATTCTCCTCCTTCAGTTTCCATCCCATCCTGCCCATCAGCTGCTTGGGTCAGCATGATGAGCAGACAGGGCCAGCATGGCTATATGCTGGGACAGAGGGCTTCCTTCTTCCTGTTTTGCTGGGAGCCATAGACATAATCACAGGTCCCGTCAGGTGTCAGGCTGGTCACTCTGCGAGCTGCTGAAGATCGGTGACAAGTCCTGATTCCTGCCTTGTGGCCTGGTGTCCTGAACTAGAGATGATTCGACCCTTGGCCGTGAGGACTGTGGGAGACTCCAGAAAGCGGCAGCCCTTGGACAAAGCTTCGAAGGGCAAGGGGGCCTTTACAAGGGGGCCCAAGGAAAGCGCCCAGCGGATGCCTGAGGGTGGGACAGGGGCTGGGCTGGCAGCACAGAGGGGACAAGCCCTCTGGAGTGGAGAGGCCACGTGACCTCAAGCATGTTGTCTCATGTCTCTCAGCTGTGTTTTTTGTACAGTGTGAGTAATATAACCCACACTGTAAAATTGTGAACGTTAAAGACTGTCCACGCTGTCGTTCAAACTACTCCAGAGGCAGAGACGGAAGAAGTGCTTGAGCCTGGGGATTTGAGTCCAGTTTGGGTGACGCAGCAAGACCTTGGTCCCCTTAAAAAGCTAGAGCAGATGTAAGTCAGCCAGTGTGGTGTCGGCCATATAAATGCCGAGCGTCCATTATTGGACCTATCACTATACTGCTGAACTCCTTCAAGTCCCTGGAGTGACCAGCACACTGTGATCTCAGGCCAGGTCTGCTCTCATGGTCCCATTTAGGAAGATGCTATGTGGGGCAGGCAGCTGGTGGAGGGAAACACACACACAGCTGCCTGGCTCGGGCAGCGCAGTCGCCTTTAGACAGTGGCATCAGTAAATGCGATTATTGATCACCTTTTAGTCCACACTCATTTATTACAGCCTGCAGTGTGTCCGGTGCTGAGGCCACTGACTTAGGAAGAATGTGTAGATACATGAAGAGGTGAAGAGGACAAAACAAAAAAACGTCTTTTCTAAATGAATTTTGTAAGATAGAAATGGTTCTGGAGGTCACCATTGTTGCTGGATCCTAACGGTTCCCTGGGGGAAGGGGTGAGAAGGCGAGGCGTCAACGGCATAGACACCGGGAGTCGGTTGAAAGCAAACAACAAACTTGTTTATTTAATAACCGGGAAGGCCTTATGTACCTCCCAGCACCCAGTCTGTGTCACAATCTGGTGGCATTGCGTGGTCGCCCCTCATTGGCTGGGCACGATCAGGAACTCTGACAGCTCCTCTTGCTAGGCCCCCAGGCAGACTCCAGGTTGGCTCTTAAGGAGTATGTTATGTGCATACTTTGGCAACTGGTCTGAGCCGATTTCCTGGACCCTATGGGCCTGACCTACTATACACCATTGAACTACTTTTTTTGGATCCTACAGCTGGGAACTTTGTGGCAGGGAGAAAGATTCATTTGAGTCTCTTTCATCTTTGTGTAAGTGCTGAGAGTAGCCATTGGGTGGGCTTGCTCATGTCTGTCCCTTCAGGCACTAAACAGATATTTATTGCGTACCTACTCTGTTCTCCCACAGCGCTATGCCCTAGCTGTTTAAATGAGATTTGAAGAGCACTTTCAGGGTCATAACAGCAATCTCTAAAATGACTTATTTTTGCCTTAGAAAGAATTAGTCCTGGTTTGTTTTTTTGTTTTGTTTATTTGTTGGTTTTTCCTGCTTGTCCTCACACAGATTGGTCAAGTGGCTACCTGGACCGGTGTCACTGAACTGTCTTAGCAGCCAGTTAAGATAGCGTCCAATGCTGTTCAGGAGTGTTGGGCAGGGAGAAAGTGGGGGCAGGAGGCCTGGTCGTGGGAGGTCCTTGTTTCCCTAGAGGGCCATGGCTGAACTCTCCCATCTAGGGTGCCATTTCACTCTCAGCTAACATGGTAGGGTGGGTCAGGTGGGAAGGGCAGTGACTACTTCTTCTCTGCCCCACACTCTGAAATCATTATGATCAGGAGAAAGCTCATTGCCTTATGTTTCCCTAGAGGAAATGACTACCTCACACATGTTAAAGAGACTAGGTAAGAAGGAAGCTAATTTAACAGTGGCGGGGAGTGGCCACCACTTCTGGAAGCTTGTGGGTGGGGCAAATCATCCCCTTTCATGTATTATCTCTTTTTCTCTCTTAATCTTGACAACAACCTTGTCCAGGCCACACCATCTTCTTCCACAGACTAGGAAAATGAGATCAGAGTGTGAGTACACAGTAACACAACAGTTAATCCAGAGGGCTGGGAGTGGAAGCCATCTCTGTCAGGCTTTGAAAGTCACGCCCCACCCCTTCCCTCCCCTCCCCTCCCCTCCCCTCCCCATTTTCCTCTTCACTTGTCTTCAGTCTTCTTCCCATCCCTTTAATGATTATTCAGTTAGTAAGGCTTAAAACTCCCTCCATGTGGAGCTGAGGAGGTGGCTTGTGGGGAGGAACCTTGTGTGAAAGCAAGAGATTTGCCTGGTGGTGGTGGCGCATGCCTTTAGTCCCAGCACTCTGGAGGCAGAGCCAGGTGGATCTCTGTGAGTTCGAGGCCAGCCTGGTCTATGGAGTGAGATCCAGGACAGGCACCAAAACTACACGGAGAAACCCTGTCTCAAAAAAAAAAAAAAAAAAAGGAAGAGACTTGAATACAAATCCCCAGCATGGCTGCTGTCACATGTGCCTGTAACCCTAATCTGGAAGGCAGAGACAGGCACATGCTGGGAGCTTGTTAGAAAGACAGTGTGGCCCAAAAGGCTGCACTTCACTCTCAGGAATTAAAGTGAAGAAGAGTCAAGGTAGACATGTACTCTTCGGACTCCCACCTGCTCATATATAAATGCCACATACACAACTTCTAAAATTAAGTGGAGTTAAATAAATACCTCCCTCCTGTGTTTTCTCTGCCAGCAAGGCCATTACTATAAAGGCCCAAACCTGGAGTGGCAGGAGTTAAGCCACTCAGTGCTTTGCCCATGGGAGACTCTTAGTTCCCTCCATTCTTATTAAAAACCACCACCCCTAGCTTCCTTCTGTTAATCCCATGGATTGACAATAAGACCACTTCCACAGTTAAAGTCAAATCTGAAGCAAGTTTTAATTAAATACTGGCCAGGTGGATGGGCTCTGGCCAGGTCCAGACCTAGGTTCATGGGAAATGGCCCAGAGTCACGGTTTACAGCAGCTTCAGAAGGAAAACCCATAATCCATTGCATTTCCCATCAAGTCCAATCAGGGCAAGCATACATCCTGATGTACCTCCAGCCTACATCCATTCAGGAGCAAACACATATACTGACATATTTCCTGCCTGTGAACCTCCCACCCACATGTGATCAAGCCCATCTGGTGCAGGTGGGTCAAACTAACTTATTTAGGGGGCTGAAAAACATGTGGCTTGTTATCTCCCATAGACAATAGCCTACAACATTTTAGGAGCTGTCTGTCATTGAGCAAGAGGCTTGCAGATCAGAGACAATTTTGTTTTATGGATCTCTTAGGCATAGTAATTAAAACATAAAATGTAACTATGACTCTCACATTACCCCCTTGAATTGTATCCTGAGTCAAATCCTTGATTTTGGGTACCTGTTTATATTGGGATCTAATAAACATCAGCTTAATGGTACCCAGACAGGAATTATCATTTAGTTAAGGCATCAGTGATGCAAGAGCCAACTGCAATCAGCAGAAGCAGAAGGGCTAAAGGCCCTGTAATGACTGACATCAGAGTTCCTATCTAGAAGGAACCTGGAAATGAAAATGGGGACAAGGTACTTATTTCATCTCAAGTCCCCTTTTTTTGCAATGATTTTTTTTTCAAGTACAACTAGATTATTTCTTTCTTTCTTTCTTTTTTTTTTTTTCCTGGAGCTGAGGACCGAACCCAGGGCCTTGTGCTTGCTAGGCAAGCACTCTACCACTGAGCTAAATCCCCAACCCCAGCTAGATTATTTCTAATGATTCCTGAGTAGTTTGTATAAAAAGAACAATTTTCTCTTAAAGCTATACAATAACCTCTCTCTGTTTTACATAGAACAGGTTGGGGGCCCTATCATAGTGTAGAACTATTTCAGCTAATGAATCTACCTGTTGATAGATCTGGGTCTATTTGGTTTTAGCAAGAACCTTTCCTGGTATGCCAACAGGCACTATAGGTAGCTATTTTGTCCCCATTGGCAGAGTTTCCTTTTGATATAACATTACAGCCTGTTGGGGGACCAGGGGTGACGTACTCTCTTCTGTAACTACTTCCTGTTGAAGACTAGGACATTGTTGTCAGGGCTTAGGAAGGCTGGAATGCTAGTCAAAGGCAAGGAGGGAATTCAGACAGTGGAGCATTCATTAGAAGCATCTTGTTCACTGACCCAGCAGAAGAAACAGGGAGCATTCACATCAGCTGGACTGGTCTACATCAGCTTTCAGCAAGTTTGGAGCAGGTTGTACTCAGCAGCTGATGCTTGGATGTGTCTGTCAGCCAAGTGGAAATATGCTGAGACAGATAGATACTAGGGACAGAAGTTAAAATTTATGAACTTAAAGGAAAACTTTACATTTGGTACTTTCAGACCCATTAGTCTGAGTAGTTGGGGGAAGGGAGGAGCCCCAAGACCAAGAGAGAAAGAAAGAGATCCCAGCCTCAAGAATAGGCAGGTGGGGGAACTTAACACTGTAGTTATCTGGAATCCTTTGACCTGTGAAAGATGGATCTAAGTCTTATGACTTCCTCAATTCTCTGAAGCTTACATGAATTTTTAGTTTACAAAAAGATATAAACATCTTAGATATTATTAGCATTACCATAGACTCACACCTTTGAGTTGTAGCAGAAGTTATAGATCTGGGTTAAAAAGCATGAACACATTTCCTCTGTCCAGGGAGCTAGATATAGATTGGATAGAGATGTCTTTGGCCCGATAAGAAGCTCCTTTATGTCTATATTTAGAAGACAACCAAAGGAAACTTAAAATCTTGAGCTTGTGACTAAACAGTAAGTAGTCACTGCTCTATCAGCTTATCAAAACTCCATTGATCATTGTTAATACTCTGAACTTTTGAAATCTTAGTGTAACAACAGCACAGAAGGGGAAAGAAGTCTGAAACATTACCATTCTCATATACTTTAAATCACTTATACCTTTACAACTTGCATTTATATATCTTAATTCATTTTCTGAGACCCTCAGAACTTCCTTAATCTTTTCTATCCTCTGATCTTTATATATCTTAAACCCTCAGAACTCACATAGACTCTCATGTCCTCAGACCTTTATATACCTTAGACATTTTCTTAGACCCTCAAAACTTGCATATACTCTAACATTTTTTTCTTTCCATCTAATCATTTACCAGAGATAGCAGTTATTACTGAGAAAAGTCATTTCAAATCATGTTCCATTAGTGGAAAGTTACATCTGAAACCAGTTTATCTTTTAATATGAAGCCTGTTAGCAAGGCAAACCTGTCTACCTTTTCTTTGCAAGATATCTAGTAGCTCTAGAAAAAGCAAGGCCTAATTTGTACATATGAAATAAGCTAACAAGCTGACTGCAGCCTTGAGGAAGAATCTGACTGCCTGTTACTGCTAAACTGACAAAGCTATAGTTAGCCTAGCCACCAATAACATCAGAGATCCGAGAAGGATAAAGTATAGCAGAAAATATAACAAATGGCCTGTATATCAGTTAAAATGACAGAGACTAGTCCATTACCTAGATGGTCATCCCAGGCTCCTGTGCTCTCCATGGTGTTGGGGGCAGAGATATCAGGACAGCATCAGTCTTCAACTTCCAGGCCCAGAAGGTGAGAGGTTTTCCTGTGGAGGAGGAACATGGAAGAGACTGATCTTATTTTGTCTAGGCAAAGTGGGGCAATCAATTCTTCAGTGTCCTGCTTGTCCACAGTTTGGGCAGGGTCCTGGCAGCAGGTGTGGCATTGGGGCAGTCTTATCCAGAGATTAGCATTACCACAATCCAGGCAAAGTCATTGTAGTGACCCATCATCTTATTTGGAGACCCTGAGGGTCACTGCTAGGAGCTTGGAGTCTCTGTCTGTCATAGTAAATTTTCCATTAAACATTTTAAATGCCATATTCATCAGATCTCTGACAAGTTTGAGGACCATTATCTATTAAGTATATCTGAGCTAAATAAACCTAGACTCTTAACTTCAAAAACATACCTAACATGACTACAAATTTGATTATAGATGACTAACTACTGACCTGTATTTCTTAATTATACACTACATTTTTAAATGAGATGCATAGGTACAATACCTTAAAAAAGAGTAGAAACATATATACAGTATAACAAAAATAACCTTAAAATTGTATCAATATACAAAAATCCACACCAATGTGAAATATTTGAGATTAGTAGGTTTTTTTTTTTTTTCAAGACAGGGTTTCTCTGTGTAGCTTTGTGCCTGTCCTGGATCTCGCTCTGTAGCCCAGGCTGGCCTCGAACTCACAGAGATCCACCTGGCTCTGCCTCCCAAGTGCTGGGATTAAAGGCGTGCACCACCACCGCCCGGCAGGTTTTTTTTATTTTAAAAGTAGATTCGATAATCTGCCCTTTCCTATACCCACCCCCTTTTTTGGGAAAAAGATCCCTGAATCTAATCTCATTTGTATAGTTTCCTCCCTGATCATGACCAATAGCAACTTGCAACCGATAACCCCCAAACAATAACAAACAACCACCAAATGACCAGAAACCAACCACCTCATGTCTTGAGAATGTGGGTGTTGTGATCTCTAGACTGCTTCCTGTTGTCTGGGGGCGATGGCATCTTTAGGGGACCCTGAGAAAATGGGGACAATGGTCAAGTCCTGGGAGAGCTAGCTGTATCATTTTTTGTTTAGACTCTGTGTGATAGGAAAGTGTAGAGTTTATCTGAAGTCTTGGATGGAGCAGTCTGTGAGGCTGGACCATTTCAGCTAGCAGCTTTGAGTAAAGTGTAACTGAGGCATTCTGAGAGGCAGGATCATTTGGGCTACTTGTCTTTATTCATGTCTGATTCTTTTGTTGTGAAAACATACAAACTTTTAAAGATAACATACATATCTGTATTAATGCAAGTAAGAAATGTGCAATGTGCACTAGTCAGCTAAAAAAGATTTGTTTTATATTTGAGCAGGTAAAAGACCTCTGTCAGCTTTATAAGTCCATTTGGACTATATAACCAAACTGTTATGAGGACTCTGTAGCCAACAAGATTTATCATGTCTCATCCAGTGTCAGAACTGTTCCCATCTCAGGGATCAACATACACATCAATTGTCCTGTAGTCTTTCCTGGATTCCTCCCTCACATCTGTGTCAAGATCCACAGGAGGTCTCCCCTGGTCAAATCTGATCTTTATTAATTTTGAAGGAATCGAAAACTTTACATTTCCTGTGGAAACAAAAGCACAACCTTTCCCAACACAACACATTTCCCAGCTTCCATTCTGAAGCCAACACATCCCTAAAGTATATAGGCTGGTTTAATTCAGCAGTTCCTTCTACAATCAGGTCTCGCAGCAGCTGTCATTTAAAAAAATTCAAAGTCAACAAAGCAACACATGTGATCTGGGTGCCCTGTGTCTTTCCCATCCTTAAGTGGCTTAAATTTTTTTATATTACTTTTTTCTTTCTTTAAAGACTTTACTTATTTTTTTAAACCATTGATTTATTTATTTTTATGACTGTCTACACCCATTTTTCTCTCTCTTTCTTTAGTACCTAAACACATTTTTAAGCACAGTGTAACCTGTTCAGGTTTTCTCAACCTGAACCTGGCTTCCTTCTTCCCCCAAGTCTGTAGTGTTCTCTGACTGTGTGAGCCAAAACTGAAACTGTTAGGCAGAGGCAGTGGGCAGACTCTCTGCTGCATGGCTCTGGTGGCTGGATCCGACCCCCTTGTTACCCTGAGAGTCTAGCCTCATGCTGGTGGGTACTGGCAGGAGCCGCATTTACCACCCCAGCTCTGGAAAGTTGTTGAGCCCACTTTCCAGAGTCCCTGAGAGTGGCAGCCTACTGTTGTGAGTGCTTGCAGAGAGGCCCAGATGGTGCCTGCAGCAGCCCCAAGTGGCATGACTTCTCCATCCATGTAGTTGTGCCACACGTTAGACACCAAATATAGTCAGATTTTTCTTAATTATCCTTTACGGTTTACAATAACTTATTAGCCTTCATAAGACTAGGGCTTGCTGGGATAGGGCTTATGAGCAGGGATTAGGGGAACCTAGAGGCTAGCAATACCCTTGACAAGTTAATAGGTACCACAGCCATATGTTAATGGAAGGGCCACAAGTTCCTTTTGCCAGAGATATGGAGAATGACTCTCTTTTTAGCAAGCTGGAACTTTCTTCAATCCCCTGAGGAAATGGGGGCTTTTGTCTAAATGCCTGACCTCGGAAAGGACTTTATAGCTTTATCTCTGTTAAGTTCGACCCTTAAAAAACAGTTTCTGAACTGAAGCTCCTTTAGTATCAAAATAAACCTTTTAACTCATAAACATAGTCCACAGAGAGATTGGGAAATTTCCTGATCCTTTTATAGTACACCATTACAGAATATAACAGTTTCTTATGTGACTCAGTTTATCAAAATAGCTTAAGCTTAACAAAGTTAGCAAGGACAAGGAGGCTAGATATACTTTCTTAAGCATGAATGGACCTTGGGTAAGAGGAGACATTCTCTGAGCCAGTGGTTCTCAACTTTCCCAGTGCTTCAACTCTTCAATACAGTTCCCCATGTTGGGTGACTCCCCTGCCCCAAAAATCATTTTGATTGCTATTTCACAACTGCAGTTTTTTTGCTGTTATGAATCTCAGCGCAAACATTCGACATGCAGGTGGTCCTAGGCTACCCCTGTAAAAAGGTCTTTCAACCCCCAAAGAGTCTAGACTTAGCGGTTGAGAAGCTGCTCCAAGCCTTTGCCAGACTGCTTAGATCATTGTCCTGCTGCGTCATAAGATAGCAGCATCCCAATTTCTGGTGTTTAGTATTTGGTGCTCATAGCTCTGGCCTTAATTTTTAGCCTTTTATTTATTCTTAAGTTCAAATATTAATAATGTAAAACATTTTAGAAACTTAAAATGTTCCATAGCTTTATAAATTTAAATATTTTAAAAACTGTTACTTAAAAAAAAAATCCAGTTTTTATGGGCTGAAGAGATGGCTCAGCCGTTAAAGGCTAGGCTCACAACCAAAAATATAAAAAAATCCAGTTTTTAAACTTTCTGTAAAACTCTAAAATGTCCTCTTAAAAAAAGTTTAAAATCTCTCAACTGCGTGTTTCTGCAATATCAAAAATAAAGTACCCTCTCTTTACTTCAAGAGGGAGAAAACAGGGCATAACCACAATCTGCATACAGCAAAACCAAACTCCAGTAGTGCAAACAATCCAAAGCTCAATATCTGGGATTCATTCACAATCCTTTTGGTATTCTCAGGAGGCTTGGATCACCTCTCTGGCCCCACCCTCAGCAGCACATACACAGCCTGCCTTCTAGATCTCAGCCTGCTCCATTTCATTGTGGCTGGTGCTTCTGGTGACTACCACATGGCACCAGCGTTTCCAAAACTGCTAAGGTCCACCATTGTAACTGGACTCTCTTTAGGAACTCTAGCCCTGCTACACATTTGCAAACCTCAGCTGTTCCCGATGATCCCTTAATGTCTTTAAAACCATTATCACCTGGGTGACATTAAATTACAACATTTAGCTGCCAGAGCAAGGTACAGTTTGCCTATAAAAGCATTGAGGGGCAGCTTTAATACCTTATTAAATAAACATTGTTTTTAAATGCTACCTTTTATAAACCTTGTTTTCTAGACAGGACAGAAATTATCATACAAAAATCCATCCTAATTCAAAATACCTTGGAGACCTGTTATTGCCTCCTTGGTAGGCCCACTCACTGTGGTCACCTTTAATCAATATGTCAGTGAAATCACATGACATCCATCTTCTCTAACCCTAGCAAAGGTGGCTGCCAGCCATGTGGCTGCCTAAAGACGGTGACAATTCAAAATGGAATCATGCCCATTATTCCTTTAAAATCACCCATACACAGATTTTTAATTTTTAATTAAGTCACTAGTTTTAACTTTTATTTTTCAGATTTTATAGATTTTTAACCATATCCAACCAAACAGGAGACTTTTAAATATGTTTGGATCTATCACAGGGGGAGCCATAAACCAACTCTAGAGCCAGCTTTCAAATAGAATAGTATAAAACAACTTTAATACAGCACTTGGGAGGCAGAACCAGGTGGATCTCTGTGAGTTCGAGGCCAGCCTGGTCTACAGAGCAAGATCCAGGAAAGGTGCAAAGCTATACAGAGAAACCCTGTCTTGAAAAACAAAACAAAACAAAAAAGCTTTAATATATCCACACCCAAAAGACATCTGAACTCCTACTAACCTAAAACCAGAGAGCTCAGAAATAAACTCTGAGCCCCAACCATAAATGCAGCCATGGGCAGTGTGGTGACTGACTGCTGTCAGCACCAGAGACAGCAAAAATATCCCACCCATTTTCTGTCTCAGCTGCATGCTTGCAACAAAACTTACAGACACACCAGAAAACACAGAGACAAAACTTTCCAACAAAACAAGCATACACAACTTTCTCAAGAAATAGACAAAACTTTCCAACAAGACAAACAAAACTTTCCCTGAGAAACAAAACTTTCCCACCAGAACCAGACAGGCAGGCAGTGTTTTACTATATTCCCTGGAAAGGAGCATATTGGGTCCTGTTGAATCACCTCCATGTTCCAGATAGGGATCCCACAAAACAGAGCCAGACTATGACTCACCAGGAGGCCTGTGTAGATGCTGGCTGCTTTTTTTCAGCATGGCAATTCACTCTGATAGTCCACAAACTGAAGGTAGCCTCAGGGCCTTGGAACATCTCAAGGCATGTGTCTCCTGAAGCTGTTCCTCAGCCCCAGAGTTCCAGAGTGAAGGTCCAGCTTTAAAATCTGAGTGGGTGGTCTGAATCTCACTGGGGCCTCCAGAAATGTTAATCCCACCAATCAAGAATAAGATCACTACCATAGTTTAAAGCCAAATGTGAAACAAGCTTTAATTAAATACTGGCCAAGTGGATGGACTCTGACCAGATCCAGACTCGGGTTCCCAAGAAATGGCCCAGAGTCACGGTTTGCAGCAGCTTAAGAAGGAAAACCCATAATTCATTACATTTTCCATCAGGTCCAATCAAGGACAAGCATACATCCTGATGTACTTCCAGTCTACATCCAATCAGGGGCAAGCATATATACTGATGTATTTCCTGCCTGTGATCCTCCCACCCATGTGTGATCAAGCACATCCTGTGCAGATGGGTCAAACTAACTTGTTTAGGGGAGTGAAAACATGTGACTTGTTATCTCCCATAAACAAGAGCCTCCAGCATTTCAGGAACTATCTGTCCTTGGGCAAGAGGCTTGCAGATCAGAGGCATTTTGTTTTATGGATTCCTTAGGCACAGTAATTAAAACTTAAAATGTAAATTTGGCTCTCACACTTCCTCATGCTAACTAGAAGAGTGTGCTAGTTTGTGTACAGTGTGTGCCTAGCACTTTCTCTCTCCTGTTTCATACATAAATTGACTTTTTTTTTCCTTCCAATTTATGCACGTGGACTGTGTGTAGAGTTGGGACTGTCTGTTTGCAGTCAGGCTTACATTTAGAAGTTGGCCAGTCCCACTGAGCCTGACTGACCGCTGTGGGTTCTTATCCTCCTGCCTCAACCTTTCTGCAGGGTTTGAGAGGGTTCTTATAACATGAGGAAGGCTGGGAGATGGTAGCACAGAACCCCTCTTTCGTAAGGCACTAAAGACTCTGGGAACTAAAACCCCCTCAGAAACATGTGTTTCCTTTCTCTAAGATTTGAGGGACACTAACCCAGCTGAGCTAGCCTCTCAGCCCTGCTGCCTCTGCTAATTGACAGGCCCTGCAGACCCCTGGGGGAGTCTAGAAGCTGACTGGCTTTGGACTACGTTCCCTAAAGAGCATGTTAGCGGCCTTCACCTATCTGTGGGTCCATTTAAGATAATGGCTCTTGCTGGGCCGTAGAGACCCCACTGTATATCCCTTGGGCCGTAGAGACCCCATTGTATATCCCTATCAGAGAGGAGAGTCAGAGCACTACTCCAGGTGCCTGCTCAAAACTCTTCATCTCCCAGGGGCAGGAGACTGGTCTCAGTGTGCTGATTTCCAGCCTGGCACTCCCCTGGGAATTTTTCTCTTGTTCTAAATGGGATCAAACCAATCATAGACTGAGAGTTGCTTAAAAACCCACAGATCAGTGTGACCCAAGAAGAACCTGTGTTGTGGGGTGTACATCTTTCACAGAACAGGTTCTGTGGTCTTGAACACAGGCCACAGGCTCTAACCTTCAAGAACCTTTGGGTGATGAGAAGGACTTGGGGAGAAGGGGAAAATAATCCAAAGGGATATGGGGCAGAAATAATTTGTATTTCTCTGCAGAGGCGACTAATCTCTTTTTATATGCTCTTAGCTTTGTGTATGTACAATGAGTACAGAGTAAACTGAATTATACGTAGCCAGAGTCCCTGACTTGGAATAATCCATTTTAAAAGTATACTTCCTTTTACTCACAATATTCTTATCTTCTTTTTGTTTCTGAGTTGAAAAGAAATGCTGTGAGGTTTGTAGACCAAAGACTACTGTTTTCTTCCTGTGGGAACCCTGGGGTGTTTGGGGTTAAAAGGCCTGGGCTGGCCATGTGTGTTTAAAAACAAGGCTGACTGGGAAGCCTGCGGCTCCAGCCTGACTCCAGGCTGCTGTTAATGGAGGACAGAGGACCACTTACAGCTTCCTCCTCACCCTGTAACAAATAACCCACTCTGTGGCTTTCCTATGAAACCCGGGCCACCATCCACCTCCTGCTGGGGGCAGCAGCCAGCTTGCTGGACTGCTTTCTCTGTGGTCAGCCCAACTCCGCCATGCATCAAGGCCCAACTCCTCTCTGAGATAAGGCCCAGCTAACCACATTAGTAGGAGCTTGGCAGTACCTCTGTCTGGTGTGGGGACACTGCGGAGCCTTCAGGGCAGGGTGAAGACTTGTTCCAGCTTTCAGTGAGGCTCCCGATATGTCCCCAAGGAAGTCCTCTTGCTTGTTCTGGCCCAACTGGTGGTCTCTTAGCTACATTCAGCTAACATTTGTTGGGCACCCTTTACAAATCTGTTATTTCAGCTTGTGCAGACTGGGTTAGTACATCATCCCCAGTTATTGGTAGTCATTGTGCACTCAACGCTAAGCGTCACACTGGAATGGTTTTGTCCACTCAGCACAAGAGTCTCATGAAGATAGCCACTGTTGTCCTATTTCACAGACAAGGAAATCAAGGCATTCTCCCACCCACCCATCCCCCTGCCTCTCTCATGTGTATGGGTGTTTTGCCTGCTTATCTGCTCTCCGATTTCATTCCTGGTGCCCACAGACACTAGAGGGGGCTTAAGGTTCCCTGGACCTGGAGTTATAGACAGTTGTGAGCCACACAAATGGGAACTGAACCCCGACCTTCTAGAAGAGCAGCTTCTGTGCTCTTAACCACTGAGCTGTCTCTCCAGACCCCCCCCCCCCCTTTTTAATTATTATTATTTGGGGAGAGGGTCTCATGTGGCCCAGGCTGCTCTTAAACTAGATATTTAGCAGAGGATGACTTTGAACTTCTGATCTTCCTGTCTCTGCCTCCCAAGTCCAGGCAATACAGGCATGTGCCACCACTCCTGGTTGACATAGTGCTGGAGATCAAACCCAGGGCTTTGTGCATGCTAAGAAGCACTCTACCAACCGAGCCACACCCCAGCCTCCTGTATCCTTCTCCTTAGCCTTCATCTCGGCACTCACATCATTAGTTGTTTCATATTTGGCCCCTGGCTTATATCATGAACTCCAAGGAAGCAGGGATTTTCTTCCCAAGGGGCTGGAGACCCAGCACTAACAACACCTGGTCCCTAGGCTTGTTCAGTGGCCAAATGAGACAGGATGCTGTCTTTTTCTGGGGCAGCACACCTGGTCAGCAGATGCTACACTCAGCACTTCCTTGTCTGTGTGCTAATTCCTTCCCCATGGGGGATGGGGGGTGGGGGACCAGGTGGGGTTATTGAGGATGGTCGACTGCATTCAAACACTGCTTCCACTACTCAGATGTGTGATACTTGGAAAGTTATTAATCCATTCTGAACCTAAACAGTCACATTTCTAAAATAGGAAAGAATAATGCCCACTTGGCTAGGTTGTTGTGAGGATTAGAAACAGTCCATGGACCGTGCAGTTTATCAAAGGGTCCATTAGTGGAAGGCTTGCTTAAACCTACCTGTTCTGTGCTCTCAGGAAGTCAGGGACCAGAGTGAAAAGACTTAGGATCCGTCCTCCATCTTTCATTAGATTAAAAAGTTCAGAAACAGAGTGGGGCTGGTGTCAAAATGTGGGCCAGGTGTGTGTGTGTGTGTAATTCCAGCACTCTAGAGGCAAAGGCAGGAGGCCAGCTTAGTCTACACACAGAGTTTTGAGCCATTCAAGGGATACATAATGAGATCACGGCTCATAACAAGTTGACACGTAAGTACCCAGAAGCTATCTGTAACATTTTTGACAAACCAGCGCAAGGCGGAGTGTTGTGGCACACACCTTTAATCTTAGCACTTAGGAAGCAGAGGCATAGCTCTCGGTGAGTTCAAGGTCAGTCTGGCTTAAACAGTGAGATTCTGTCTAAAAAAGGAAAAATCAGTATAAGTGTAGCACGAATCTTAAAGGGTCTTATTAATAAAAACAAACTCGGAGCCAGGTATTGGGGTGAACACTGGAAGATCAGAGAAGCAGAACAAGCCACAGCCACCTCGCCTCACCAGTTCCTCAGCTGATCCTGTTTCCTCAGACTGGAAGCTTCTGTGTCCTCATCCAAAATGAATCTCAGCTGAACTGCTGCTCAAAAGCCTAAAAGTTTAACCAGGTTCTAGTTCCTGGTCCTCATGCCATCACTTCCTGGGATTAAAGGCTCTTGTTACCACGCCTGGCTGTTTGCAGTGTGGCCTTGAACTCACAGAGATCCAGACGGATCTCCACCTTTGGAATGATGTAGCATGAATCTTAAAAGTTCTTATTAATAAAAACAAACCTGGAGCTGGGTATTGGGGTGAATGCTGGAAGATCAGAGAAGCAGAACAAGCCACAGCCACCTCACCTTGCCAATTCCTCAACTGATCCTTTTTCCTCAGACTGAAAGCCTCTGAGTTCTCATCCAAATGGATCTCAGCTGAACTGCTTCTGGAAAGCCTGAAAGCTTAACCAGCTCTAGTTCCTGGTCCTCACACCTTATATACCTTTCTGCTTTCTGCCATCACCTCCTGGGATTAAAGGCGTGAGTCATCATGCCTGGCTGTTTCCAGTGTGGCTTTGAACTCAGAGATCCGGATGGATCTCTGCCTTTGGAATGCTAGGATTAAAGGCATGTATGCCACCATTTTCTGGCCTCTGTATTTAGTGGCTGTTCTGTTTTCTGGCCCCAGATAAGTTTATTAGGGTGCACAATATTTTGGGGAACACAATATCACCACAGAATGCTAGGATTAAAGGCATGTGTGCCACCATTTTCTGGTCTCTATATCTAGTGGCTGTTCTGTTCTCTGACCCCAGATAAGTTTATTAGGGTGCACAGTATTTTGGGGAACACAACATCACCACATATAAGCCAGGCATGGTGGCAGACATAAGCCCAGCAACTCAGGAGGCAGAGACATGAGGATAGATGTAATTCTGAAGCTAGCTTGGTCTACATAATAAATTCCAGCCCAGCCAGGGCTACATGGCAAGACCCTGTCTCAATAAGTAAATAAATAAAAAGAAATTGAAATGTAAAGTTTGAGTGTGGACCAGTAATAAAGCATCTGTCCAGCATACACAAGGGTCTGGGCTCAACATCAATACTCTGTGTGTGTGTGTGTGTGTGTGTGTGTGTGTGTGTGTGTGTGTGTGAGAGAGAGAGAGAGAGAGAGAGAGAGAGAGAGAGAGAGAGAGAGAGAGAGAGAGGTTTTTTCAATTATTATTAAAAGTTTATTGTAAAGAATTTGTGGGCTAGAAAGATGGCTCAGAGGTTTAGAGCACTGGCTCCTCTTCCAGAAGATCTGAGTTCAACTCCCAGCACCCACATGGTGGCTCACAACCATCCATTACTCCAATCCCAGGGAATCTGACACCTTCTTCTGACATCTGAGGGCACCAAAAGCACGCATGTGGTGCATGTACATACATGCAGACAAAATCTTCATACATATAATAAACAAATCTAAGAAGTCGTTTTCTCACCAGGCAGTGTTGGTGCACGTCTTTAATTCCAGCAGTGTGGAGGCAGAGGCAGGGGATATCTGTGAGTTCCAGGCCAGCCTGGTCTACAAAGCAAGTTCCAGGACAGCCAGGGCTGTTACACAGAGAAATCCTGTCTCAAAAAACAAAAGAAAAAAAAACAAAAAGAGGAGAGTGCTGAAACCAAACCCAGAGCCTTGCCCTTCCTAGGGCTCAACCACTGAGCTAAATCCCCAACCCTGAGCAGCAACTTCTTATTTCTCGTATTTCCATGGATTGCCTGAGTGGTTCCTCTGTCCTGTAATGTTGATGAGAGTGTCCTCACATAGCTCCAAAATGTCCTGACTTACATAGCTGGCGGTTGGTAGCTGGGTGGCTCTGTCACCGGGAGAGACCACTCACATCTCACTAGTCTCTCCATGTGGCTTGGATTTCTCACGGAAAGGGACTAGATTCCAGAATGTAAGCCCCGCTATAGCCTGTGATCAAAGCCAGTTGCAAGTCCAGACCAGACTCTCAGGGACTGGGATTCCAGCTCTGTCTCTTGAGATGAGGGGCAGCATGTGTGTGGGAGCTGGGAGGGGTGAATGCCTGGGGGCTCGCTGTGAGACTAGATGCCACAAATACATAAATATATGTGTATGGTGGCTGGCCTTGTTCTTCATATACCCCTGTAACTAGATGGGAATGGCTTTGTAGGTGAATTCCTCAAAGCAACTCATTGGCACTAAGGTATGCATGTTGAGAACCAGCCAGCCACGGCCAAACTGCCTTCTACAAAGCTATGGTCATATGTACTGCTTACATAGGACAGATCCAAATGTGTTCCTTCTTCCGCGCCCTCACCAGGGTTGGACACTTCCAGGTGTTTCCATCTTTGTCAGTCTGATAGATGAATAATTGTATCCTGTCACTATGGTAGTGTTGGAGTGTCTTTTTATATGATTTATTATTCTTCACATGGAGAATTTGATCTGTGGGTTAGTCCATACATTTCCTGTGTCATCCAAGGAACAAGATGAGAGTGTGTGTGTGTGTGTGTGTGTGTGTGTGTGTGTGTGTGTGTGTGTTGGGGTGGGGCTTAGTTAGAGAGGATGAAAATATCCCTCAATTCAGGGCCTCTGCAGACAGTTCGTGACCTGCCTCAGTTTCTGAGTGTGATGAGCAAATCATTAAGCCACCTCTGTCCCTGGCTCCTTACTCACTTACTCAGGCATGTTTGTCCCTGAAATGCCCAACCAGAGAAGATTCTGTGCTTTCTTGGCCCTGTGAGGCCAGGGCTGGGCTAGTAAAGCCTCCTAAGGAAGGTACAGGCACTTGGTAGTAAGACTGGGGAGATAAGCTGCTATTTCCTACCCATTTCAGGTTTTCCCATCTCCTAATCCTGCTTCCCCAAGAGAAGGGCAGTGAGAAGATGCAGGCCCTAGTGAAGTGGAACTGCCTAGGGCTTAATTCAGACGCTCACTGGCTGAGGTCAGGTCCCTCTGAAAGCTCTGAGTCCAAGCCTCAGCATCCTAGACCTCCCACATGAACACGTCAGTCAAGATCTTCTGAGGCGGGTGTTTGGGACGGTGTGTGTGTGTGTGTGTGTGTGTGTGTGTGTGTGAGACGATGTCTCATTATATAATCTAGATCAGACTGGCTCAAACTTGCAATCCTCCTGCCTCAGCCTCCCAAGTGCTGGGACTACAAGTGTTTGTCATCACACCTACCTTAAACAGGGACTAATCTGGTTATAAGATAGAGTAAAGCCATTACACACTCTGGCTTAAGGTGACATCATTGGCTCACACGTCACATTGTCTGGAGTGGAGAAGGGAGTAAGTGGACTCGGGACCTTCAGGAACCCCTCGTCAGCACAGGACTCACCTCTTCAGTCCCCTCACCCAGCGCCCTGTGAAGGAAGAGGCCCTGTGGCACCCGAATCCCTTCTTCTCTGGGTTGAGTCTGGCTAAGGAGAATGCCTGGTTCTAGATCTGTTTGCTGGAACATGTATCCGTGAACCGCTGGTTCCCTTTTCCTTCCCTGTTCCAAGCTGAATAGCCTGGGAATCTGACACAGGACAGGCTTAAACAGGATGCGCCCGTCCCCCGCCCCCCCTTCACATTCCAAAACTCTGTTTTGGAGTTTCACTTGAGAGGGAGCGGAAAGGACCTGGGAGCCCTTTCCTAAAGGCGGAGGATGGACTCCAGGGAGGGATGCCACAGACAAAATGGCTGCCCCTGGCTCCTCCTTGGTGAACACGCCTCGTCATCTCTGCTGGCATTAAGGGGAGGTGTCTGAATGGCGGCCAGGCAGTCGAGGAGGGGAGGAGGAGACTGACACCCGGTAACACGGTAACACGGAGGGATTCCTTCAGAAATTCAATTTCCAAGATTATTATGATATTTGTAAAACAAAGTATTGCGGGGGTGGGGGGGGTGGGGGTAGGGGGCTGGAGAGATGTCTCAGTGGTTAAGAGCACTGGCTGTTCTTCCAGAGGACCTGAGTTCAATTCCCAGCAATCACATGATGGCTCATCTGTAATGAGATCTGATGCCCTCTTCCGGCATGCAGGCAGAACACTGTATACATAATAAGTAAATAAAAGTCTTTAAAAAAAAAAAAAAAACCAAAGTATTGCAAATGATCCATGAGGGCTTAGGTCAGGGTACATATTTTCATCAACCTCAAACCTATATAATTTGGGGGATACAAAATGTACCTTCTTGCCAGGCTGGGGAACAGCCCTGAATGTGCTAATAGGCCCAATGGGATCATTAACTTTCTGCTAATCCTTTTATGGCTTACTCCTTTTTTTTAAAGTGAAAACTCGGGTTAAATATTTATTATGCAGGAAAGGAATGCTGCTGCTTCCTTCTGCTTTTCCTGTGTTGTTGCTGTTAATGATTTAATAGGTTATAGTACCAAAATAGTCAAAATGTGATGTAGCTGAAGTTTTTTTGTGTCCCACCTGGCCTGCAGTCAGGACAAATCTTTCTTACCCGCCAGTCCTGCAGCCACCTAGACCCAAGTAAACACAACAGACGCTTATATTAATTAAAACTGCTAGGTCATTAGCTCAGGCCTACCACAGACCAGCTCTTACATTTAAACTCAGCCCATTTCTGTTAATCTATATGTTGCCACATGTCCTGTGGCTTTACCTGTGTGCCATTACATGCTTCTCTCTGGATGGTGGGCTGGTGTCTCCTGACTCAGCCTTCCTCTTCCCAGAATTCTCCTTGTCTGTTTATCCCGCCTATACTTCCTGCCTGGCTACTGGCCAATCAGCATTTTATTTATTGACCAATCAGAGCAATACATTCACAGCATACAGAACATCCCACAGCAATGTGAAAGACCCAAAATGTTATAAATCCGTACCCCAGTTTCACCTGAAGAGGCTCTTTCCTGCATCTGAAAGCCCACGGCTATTCACACAAAATCCTGCACAACGTACACAGCATTTAATCATTGTTTCTTCTCTTGTTATTTAAAAGAAAATTATTAAGGGGCTGGAGAGATGACTCTGTGGGTAAGCTCATCGACTGTTCTTCCAGAGGACCAGGGTTCAATTCCCAGCACACAAAGTGGCTCACAACTGTCTGTAACTCCAGTTCTAGGGGATTCAATGTTCCTGAGGGCACCAGGCTTACAAGGAAAACACCCCCACACAGAAAAATATTTTTAAAAAGAAAATGATTAATCTCTTTTTACTATAGTGACTAAAAGGCCCCTGGTGTTAGGGAAGCATCTCTGTCAGCTGGTGTAGTCACAAGTTCAAAGGGATTATACACACTTAGTGTTCACTCTCGCCAGACTCCTCCATTCACAGAGCCTGATCTGCTCCTAGTAGTTTTGACTAAAAATGGTCTCAGCATTATTTGGCATGTTCTCTTTGGCCCCGGGTTTGCTTTTTATTTTTTTTGCTATCTAGGTTCCAAATGCCCATTTCCAAAAATAAAGTTGAAGACTCATCACCAACCAAAGCTGTGCCAGAGCTGATGGCTCTGAATCTGAAGCGCTGTGAACAAAAGTGACGTGCTACCGGGAAGGCTCCACCGGGAAGGCTCGCAGAGCTCAGGGGAGGTGAGAGCTCAGGGGAGGTGAGAGCTCAGGGGAGGTGCTCACGGAACAGCTCTTGTGTTCCAGGCCTCGGGCTGGGCTCTAGGGATCCAGGCTGGCAATGCAAGAGCGCAACTCCCCAAGGAGCACAGGACTGCCCCGGGGCCGCCTGTCACTCAGAACAGTGTGGGGCTGGCACAGTGAAGGTGACCTTAGACACAGAAGTTCTACTTGGTTAGTTTTCTTTTTTTTTTTAATAAAATTCACTCTGCAGTCACGTGTCTCACAGTGCAGCAGGAAGAAGGGAGTGGGGGTGGTAGTAGTAACAGTCTGGACATACTGACAAGCAAGCTGGTCGCTGTTGTGTCCGGAAGCCAAAGCCAGGGCTTGTTAGTGGTGGCTTCCTAAGCTCTGCTCTCCCAAGAGCCCTGTCAGTAACACCAAACCCTAGTTTAAGGTACAGCACTTGGCTTCAGAGATAGCGAGTTTACAAGTTGGGGTGTAGTAGAAAAGAAAAAATTCCTACCCAGGACCTCCTGGTTTCAATGCCCAGACAGTAGGGTCTAAGGAAAACCAAAGCCCACTGTGGTAGCTAGTTTTATGCCAACTTGACACAAGCTAGAGTTACCTGAAAGGAGGGAACCTCAATTGAGAAAATGTCTCCATAAGATCCAGCTGTAGGGCATTTTCTCAATTAGTGATTGATGTGGGAGGGCCCAGCCCATTGTGGGTGGTACCGTCCCCGGGCTGGTGGGCCTGGGAAAGCAGGCTGAGCAAGCCTTGAGGAACAAGCTAGTGAGCAGCATCTCTCTATGGCCTCTGCATCAGCTCCTGCTTCCAGGTTCCTGTCCTGGCTTCCTTCAGGGATGGACTACAGTGTGGCATAGTAAACCGAATAAACCCTCTCCTCCTCAACTTGCTTTTGATCCTGGTGTTTCTTCTTAGGATAACCCATCCACCTGGCACTGGGAAGCCACTGACCCATCCCCTGACAATTTGTTCCAGAATAAAAACATCCTATTAAAATAAGCAATTCACTATTTATAGATGTAATGGTTTATTCCTGGGCTGCTCTGTTTCATTCTGTAGCTAGGCTACCTCACTGTGTTCTGTCCTGAGCATCATGAGTTCATAGAAAGCAATACCCGCAAGTTGGTAACAGGGCCACGGGACTTTGTTCAGAATTTCTCAGATGAGCAGAGGGAGTGTAGCTTCCACCCTTCCGCCTATAAGGGTAAAAACAGCAACCAGCTCCTACTCGCTGAGAGGTAGGAAGAGCAGATACAGCCAGCAACTGCAGCCGCCAAAGAGGTCTGAGGTCTGAGCTTTTCAACCACCCTTGAGACTGAACCCCTCCTGTCTCCCCCATCTGAACAGTGTGTAGGGGAGGCACGTGTGAGAATTCATGGTCTTTCTGCCTTGGGTGAGGGCTGGCTGTTATCACAAGTTTGTCCATGGTCCACTCTGGTGTCTGCCACATCTTCTGCAGCTGTAGATGGAGCTCAGTTGACCTCGGCCACAATTTCCCTCCTCCAGGGGGTAGGAGTGCAGCTGCCATCAGCTTTTAACTCCAGACACGCACCAAGCAGTACCAGCGGAAGGTACCAAGACCTCTCCAGGGACCTCGCTCCTTGGCTGGCTGCTAGGCTGGTATCTTTCTACACCACAAACTCTCTTCACCACGTTTTCCTCGCCTGGCCTACCTGCTGCCCTTCTGCCCAGAGACTATCTTTACCACTACTCTGGATTCTCCTGACACTTACTCTCCTCCCACAATCCTTTGGGCAGGAAAGAGTGGGTTCCGCCTGGCCTTCCTCTACAATCAACTTTGTAGCTAAGTCTTAATAGCCAACTGCTGTGACAGATACCGAACTCCATTATTTTTCTCCAGCTGAACAGTGGTCTCTATCTCCATCTCTTCCTTTTATGCTCTGAGGTCAATGTTTGCTAAGGTTCCAAAATCATTCTTCACAGCTTCTTTTTCAAATCTCAAGTTGGCAGGCTAGTGCCTTACTTTGACACATAGGATTGACAAAACCTTGGTTTTGGTCAATGGACTCAGTGAAAAATGAAGAAAGTCCATCTCTAACACCTGTGGTCTCTCGAGTTGCAGAGAGACCATCTGTGCGTGTGCACATGTTTGCATGTACATGCATGCATACATTCTGAGCCTTTCTGAGTGTCATATTTTACCTTTTACAGGAAAACTCAATCTTGTTTTATTTTAAATTTATTTATTTATTTTACATCCCTACCACAGTTTCTCCTCCCTCCTTCCCCCAGCCCCTCCTTTAGTCCCTCCTCCACCATCTCCTCTCTGAGCCCCGCCCCTGACTCCTCCTCTGTTTCTATTCAGAAAAGAGCAGGCCTTCCAAAACGTGGCATATCAAGTTGCAGTAAGACTAAGCACCTCCCCATGTATTAAGGCTGGGCAAGGCGACCCAGTATGAGGAATAGGATCCCAAAAGCCAGCCAAAGAATTAGAGACAGCCCCTGCTCCCACTGTTAGGAGTCCCACAGTTAGACCACACAGCGGTCACATATATGTAGAGGGCCTAGGTCAGGCCCATGCAGGCTCTTTGGTTGTTGGTTTGGTCTCTGTGAGATCTTATGAGCCCAGATTAGTTGATTCTATGGGTTTTCTCGTGGTGTACTTGATCCCTCTGTCTCCCACAATCCTTCCTCTCTCTCTCCAGCAGGATTCCTTGAGCTCACCAAAGTTCTGGGTCTCTGAATCTGTTTTCATCAGTTGCTGGATGAAGCCTCTCTGATGACAGTTGGGCTAGGTACCAATCTGGGGTTCAGGATGCTGGCCTGGCCTTTGAGTAGGAGGCTTCCACTAGAGATGTGCGGGAAAACTCAATCTTAAAGAGTAAATGTCATCAGGTGTGGTGGCACTTGCCTCCCAGCACTTGGGAGGCAGAGGCGGGTAGATCTCTGAGTGTTTGATTCCAGTCTGATCTACAGAGCAAGTTCCAGGACAGCCAGAGCCACACAGAGAAATTCTGTCTCCAAAAAAAAAAAAAAAAAAAAAAAGAAAAAGAAAAAGAAAGAAAGAAAAAGAAAAACAAACACACACAAGAAAAAAATAAACATCATGGACTGGAGCAATAAAGGAGTTTGTGGCAGACATTGTTGAATTTGAGATATTTCATCTAATTATAAATTTTTCATTTTTTTTCTTTTTATTTCTTTCTTTTTCTTTTCTGGAGACAGGGTTTCTTTGTGTATCCTTGCCTGTTCTGGAGCTCACTCTGTAGACCAGGCTGGCCTCAAACACACAGAGATCTGCCTGCCTCTGCATCCCCTCTCCCCCAGGGCTGGGATTAAACGCGTGTGCCACCACTGCTGACATACATTTTTTTTTCTTCCATAGCCTTATTTTACTTTGGTTTGATGTTGTCTCATTAAGGTCAAATTTCGCTTTATGTAGGAAGCTTATATTAATTATAAAAACATTAGGTCTAGGCAGCAGTGGTGCAGGTGGTTCTGAGTCCGAGGCTAGCCTGCTCTACAGAGTAACTAGAGAGGTGGAAGCAGGTGTGTGCTCCCCAGCCTACTGGGCTTGGGAAGGGCTTTCTCTTCTCTTTCTCCTTCTTCCTTCTCCTCATTCTCTGTCTTTCTCTCCACGTGTTCTTATATATCTCAGAGTGGTTTTGAGGTTGCTATTCAGCCCAGACTTCACACTCATGCTCCTCTGGCTTCAGCCTCCAGTGTTAGAATTATAGGCAGGTACCACAGTGACCAGCCCCAAACTTTATGTTCTATTCCTTTAAAGAAAACTACATTATTTTCTGAGTGCTTGGGATGCAGGCACTGAGAACAAGGCCTTGTACATTCTGGGGAAATGTTGAACCACTGAGCTGCATTTCCAACCACTGACAACCCAACATTGGTTTTCAGCGAGCCATCCGATAGACTGATACAGTGAGCCATCCGATATACTGATACAGTGAGCCATCCGATAGACTGATACAATGAGCCATCCGATAGACTGATACTGCATGAAACACATTCTAAGAAGTACTGATCTAGAGTGACCTATGCAGAAGAAAACACTTCTTATTATCTTGCTGTTTCCTTGTGAACATCCATGGCCCCTGAGTCAAAGGAGGAGCCAGTAAATCAGATGAATCCCACAGTCAGCAGAAAATCTTAGTGTCCTAGAACTTGTCCCATCCCCCACAGCCCTCCATAAGCCTTGGAGGTAGCTCATTGCTCTTGAAGTTTGCTGTGGGGAATGTGCTGCTTGACTGAGAGCTGTGAGCTGTGAGCTCTGCTGTTCAGCCCCAAGAAGTGAGTCTCCTCAGTCTTACCTGTACCTGGCCCTATATCCAAAGCTGAAGCTTGCCTCCAATCTCAGCGACAGCAGAAGAGTGGGAAAGGAATGGAATTCAAGAATGCGCATAGCATGGCCTTCTTTGTTCTGGCTGCATTTTACTTTAGACTGAAGATGTGATTCTAACCCTGTGAGATTTTAAGTGACAAGCAAAATTAGTTGTGACAGAATTCTGCCTGTTTTGTTATGAACCCATTTGACTAAGGTCATAGTCAAACTAACTAGAGCAGGTGGATTCCAGCAAATTCCTTAGTAGGCAACTGTAGTGGTTTGAATGAGAATCAGCCCTACCCGCTCATAGTTCTGACGGCGGCGTGGTCCCTAGTTAAACTGTTTAGGAAGGATTAGGAGGTGTGGCCTTGCTGGAGGACCTGTGTCACAGGGGTGTTTGGGGGTGGGGGATGGGATTTGAGGTTTCAGAAGCCCTCGCCAGGCCCAGTCTCAATCTTTTTCTGTCTTCAACTTTCCAATTAGATGTGAACATTCAGCTAATGCTCCAGCACTAACTAAGTCTGCCTGCTTGCCTCTGCTTTTCCTACCGTGATGGTCATGGACTAACTCTACCGAACTGTAAGCCAGCCCTCAATTAAATGCTTTCTTTTATAAGTTGCCTTGGTCATGGTGTCTCCTCACATCAATAGAATAGTAACTGGCTGGGCAATGGTGGCACATGCCTTTAATCCTAGCACTTGGGAGGCAGAGGCAGGCAGATCTCTGAGTTCAAGGCTAGCCTGGTCTACAGAGGGAGTTCCAGGACAGCAAGTGCTACACAGAGAAACCCTGTCTTGAAAGGTCAAAAGCCAAACCAATGCAAAAAATAGAACAGTAACTAAGATAGTGACCAAAAACTAAATCTTGTAAGTAATTGGGGTGGGGTGCAGTGACTCAGTGAACATTAAATGCCTGCAGGACGAAGCCAGACCCCCATGTCCCAAAGCCATTGGAGCATAGACTGGGTTGACTTTTCCAGGGATTAAAGTCAACCTCAGTGCAGCAACGCCAGGGTTGGGAGAACTGCAAATAGATTCACAGATGACAACAAAACCTTGCTTACCTGGGAAGGACCTCTCGGGCCACATGCCATTCTCTAGCAGATTTATATGAGGGAGGTATAAAGCTAGTTTGAGGGAAGCAGTATTATAAAAACAAAGCCACAGAGGTCTAACTTTGCTGACTGCGCAGGCCATCAATCAGTGGGTGTGGTATCCATGGCCCTGGAGAGCCCGGTGCCTGCAGAGAAAATGGACACTGTTGCTCAGGGGCCTCTCCCGGGTCTTCCTTTTCCACTACAATAACCAAACACTTGCCCCACAGCCTCTGCCCTGTGAACCCAGCACTGCTGATTACAGCCTGGGGGAGGTGGGGCTCAGGTCGGTTAGGGAAGTGGTGGGTCCTTCTCCAAGCTCCTGCCATATAGACCTGCTGCCTTGAGGTCTTTCTTACTGTTCCAAATGTCTGTTCCACTCAGGTTCTGTATTAGCTTGAAGGACATGGTTTCTATATTTCTCTTTCTGTGGACTTGAGTACTTTACAGCTAATCAATCCTTTGTGTATAAAAGGTGACCAGGCTGGAGAGATGGTTCAGCAGTTAAGAGCACTTTCTACTTTTGCAAAGGACCTGAGTTCAGTTCTCAGCACCCACATGGCAGCTCTCAACTGTCTCTAACTCCAGTTCCAAGGGATCTGACATCTTTTTCTGGCTTCCATGGTCACCAGGCATGCATGTGGTACACAGACATACATGCATGCAAACCACCCACACATATAAAATAAAAATAAATCTGCCAGGCGGTGGGGGCACAGGCCTTTAATCCCAGCACTCAGGAGGCAGAGGCAGGCAGATCTCTGTGAGTTCAAGGCCAGCCTGGTCTACAGAGTTAGTTCCCAGCCAGCCAAGGCTACCCAGAGAAACCTTGACTCAAAAAACAAAAACAAACAAATAAGTAAAGCAATCTAAAGAAATTTAAAGGTGAATAGGTAGAAAAGTTGTTTTTATTTACTTTTATTTTCTGTTTACAAGAGTTTTGTCTGTATTTATGTCCATGGACCACTTGCATTCCTGATACCTGAGGAGGCCAGAAGAGAGCACTGGGTCCCCTGAAACAGGAACCACAGATGGTTGTGAGCTTCCATGTGGGAGGTGGCAATCAAACCCAGGTCCTCTTGAAGAGCCACTGTGCCATCTCTGGAGGCCCAGGTAGAACATTTCTAAAGGTGAACTTTCTGACTGTGTCTGACCAATCCATCAGCCTCCTTGAAAGGAAACTATCAAGAAAGGGCCCAGGAACCAAGTTTGGGCTGTGTCTCCCTGCCCTTTGGCTATAAGAGGTGGGCTGCTAACACACTAGGTCATTCAGATTTGCCCTTCTGGAAATCCAGTCTTTTGAACAGGGGCTGTGACTCCTCATTGCCATCTTCCACCACATGCATGGGACACAGAGAAGGAGATCTACTGAGAGAAAATGTGGAATGCGTGCAGGAAACGGGATTGATGGCTGTCCATGTGGGCAGAGGTGAGGGGATAGGAAGAGGAGGAGGGGGCCTATCCAGGCTCCAGGTCCTGGTTCCTGCCCCTCATGAGGTCCACCTGCGGGTTCTGAGAGCTACACCTGAATCTTTATCAGTTCATCTTTTATTTACTTATGTTCATCTGGGTGGAATTCTACATGCAACCACAGACCTTAACTAAGCAAGAATAAATGATCCTTGAATTCCCAAGCATTTCATGAGCGCATGGCATCAACTCTTTTAGGAGAGATCTAGAATGGACCACTTTTCACCCCCATGACTCACTGCTACCTAGTCTTCATTACCTTGTTTAAACAGTTTCAGTAGTTCCCTTGGCTGGTCTCCCCTCTACCCTTGCCTCCCTCAGTCTAGTTTCCATCTGGCAACCAGAGCACACACACACACCCCCACCCCAATTGATTTTTCATCCCTTTCTGAACTAATTGGTCCCCAAATCTGTAGATAGAGACAGCTAGGACCCCTGCTGCCCTAGAGGAGAGTTGCCATAGTCCAGAAGGAGGCATTGACTGGAGTTAGGAGAGTGTCAACAAAGCAAATATGCCTGTTGTGAGGTCTAGAACCCAAAGGTATGACGTCATGCAAGGAGCAGGGATGCAGAACCTTGAAGGGTGCATGAAATGTCCCAGTGATGTGGAGTAGCACTATCATGTAGGCAGAAAGAGCCTGGGTAAGAGAGGACCGTGAAACGTTTATCTAATTACACTTTATCAATAAAAACCCCGTCAGACAGTCAGAGATCAGGGTAGGAACCTGAATGACCTTCTCTCTCTCTCCTTCCTCGATCCAAAAGGGCCAAGAATCTTTCTAAGCCACACCCTACTACTTCTGGTGTCTCTCTCTCTCTGTCCTCGGTCCTCCAAAACCTCTATGGTGCCGGGCGGTGGTGGCGTATGCCTTTAATCCCAGCACTCGAGAGGCAGAACCAGGCGGATCTCTGTGAGTTCGAGGCCAGCCTGGGCTACCAAGTGAGTTCCAGGAAAGGCGCAAAGCTACACAGAGAAACCCTGTCTCGAAAAACCAAAAAACAAAAAAAAACCCTCTATGGCTAATTTTGGTCACGTAGTAGCTAGCTCCACCCTCTGCTTCAAAGTCACTTTTATTGGCAGTCTTGGGAGTGTCTGAGTGTGATTAAAATACCCCACACCAGGACAGTGTCCACGGGGATTCCAGGCCCAGGCTTGACTGTCAGGATCTAGAGTAGGAACAGTATCTGCACAGGGAAGACCTGGCCTTACAAGTCGGCATCTGAGCACATAGAGGAATGGGCTGGGTCTGCTACAGGAAGTCAGAGGCAGTGAGAGAAAGGGATGATAGCAGACTGATGGCAATGGGAAACTGCTGTAGAATATTATTTTAGGCTGTATTATTTTTGTTTATGTTGCATTTTTTTTTTTTTTTTTGGTTTTTTTCAAGACAGGGTTTCCCTGTGTAGCTTTGCGCATTTCCTGGAACTCACTTGGTAGCCCAGGCTGGCCTCAAACTCACAGAGATCCGCCTGCCTCTGCCTCCCGAGTGCTGGGATTAAAGGCGTGCACCACTACCGCCCGGCACGTTGCATTTTTTTTAACTCTGTGAAGCTGTGTTACTGTGCTTGTCTAAAACACCTGATGGTCTGATAAAGAGCTGAACAGCCAGTAGCAAGGCAGGAGAAAAGATAGGGGGGGCTGGTAGTCAGGAAGAATATACAGAAAAGGAGAAAACTGGGAGGAGAGATCCAGAAGCCAGAGGAGGAGGAGGACTCCAGGGGCCAGCCACCCAGCTACACAGCCAGCCACGGAGTAAGAGTAAGATTTACAGAAGTAAGAGAACGGGAAAAGCCCAGAGGCAAAAGGTAGATGGGATAATTTAAGTTAAGAAAAACTGGCTAGAATAATAAGCCTCCATGTGTGGATTTATTTGGGAGCTGGGTGGCGGGCCCCTCAGAAAAGAGCAAAAACAAACAACAACAGGAAACTGACCAAACAAGTGAATACGTGGTAACTAATGTGTAGTTCAGAAGTTTTCCTGTGATCCGGCTGACTGGCTGGCGGTCGGGACAAATCTCTCCCACTCGTGTCCCCCAAGTAAATACACAGAGGCTTATATTAATTATGAACTATGGCCATTAGCTCAGGCTTATTACTGACTAGCTCTTACACTTAAATTAACTCATAAATCTTTTATTTTGTTTGTTTTTTGTTTGTTTTTCGAGACAGGGTTTCTCTGTGTAATTTTGGTGCCTGTCCTGGATCTTGCTCTGTAGACCAAGCTGTCCTCAAACTCATAGAGATCTGCCTGCCTCTGCCTCCTGAGTGCTGGGATTAAAGGCATGTACCACCACCGCCCAGCCCCATAATTCTTATTTATGTTTAGCCACGTGGTTTGGTACCTTTTCTCAGTTCTGCCTTGACATCTTGCTTTCTCTGTGTCTGGCTGGTGACTCCTGACTCGGCCTTCCTCTTCCTAGAATTCTCCTTGTCTGCTTATCCCACTTATACTTCCTGCCTGTCTACTGGCCAATCAGCATTTTATTTATCAATCAATCAGAGCAACACACATTCACAGCATACAGAATGACATTCCACAGTGCTAATGGGAACCACACTTGATGATCGGGGGGAGCAAGTTATAGTTGTGGAGAGTGGTAGCAACTAGGAAGGAATTAATAATGTATTTATTAGAACTCAGGGCTTTTAAACCCCACGTAGGTATAGAAAACAGACAATCACACAGGCAAACTGTAAATGCTTGGTAGCTCTTTACACAGAGGGCCTGGGCATAGAGACACCTCAACTAGCACTTAGCACTCCTACCTCCCAGATCTGGCTTCTGGATATCGTTTTACAATCTCAGGAACCATAGTTTCTGAGAGATATGGTTGATTACTCTAATGTGACATAAGAAGTACAAAAGGACCATGGGGCATTCTATTGTGTCAGAAAACAAGGATGTGATTAAATAAATAAAGAATGGGGACATGTGAAATGCCAGAACTGAAAAACCTTCTACTGGCCAAATCTGTGGCAATTTGAATATCAAAATAAGTAATGCCACTGATACCTTGCTTTGGTTTTGCAATGCTGGGGTTCAAACCAGAAGCTTTTTTTTTTTCACATGATGCAGGTAAATTCTCTACCACAAAGCCATGCCTTCAGCATAATGGTCCATAACCTATAGCTTGAACAGAGGACTGTAGCTGGAGTGTTTCTCTCCGGGTCCTGCCAAGCCCCTGCAGTCCCACAGCCCACTTATAAAATAATCACTCAGACGCTTATATTACTTATAAACTGTATGGCCGTGGCAGGCTTCTTGCTATCTGTTCTATCTCAAATTAACCCATTTCTATAAATCTATACCTTGCCACATGGCTCGTGGCTTACCGGTATCTTACATCATGCTTCTCCTCATGGCGGCTGGCAGCGTCTCTCTGCCTCAGCCTTCCACTTCCCAGAATTCTCCTCTCTCTTTGTCCTGCCTATACTTCCTGCCTGGCTACTGGCCAATCAGCATTTTATTTATCAATCAATCATAGCAACATATATTTACATCATACAGGACATCCCACAGCAGAGGACCAGGGTTCAGTTCCCAGGACCCACACTGGGCAGTTGACTATCTTCTATTCCAGTACCATATGATCTGATGCCCCCTTCTGGTCTCTGTAGGCACTACACACATAGGATCAAACATACATATTCTCAGATACACACACATAGACATATAACAAATAGTAAATTTTCTATAAAAAAGAATATCATGACTGCACACAAATATAAATAAGTATTTATATGGTTTCCAGTACCTGTTCCTCTCCTCATATGCCCGATAAATTCAAGGGCAAAAGAGTAACTTGACAGTGGAGTGTAATGGCCCTCATATTAATCAGGCAATCAGAGTGAACTTCAATTAGCAATGGAGCAAACGAAAGCACATGCCATTGATCAGATGCAGTGAAAAACAGCACCACATCCTGAAATGCTTTTGAATGCTGCACAGCCAGACTCTAATCAGAGGGCCCAACAGAAAGACGTTCTGTGGAGTTGCTGACCTTTCATGTTGAAGAGAGCCAGAGTTGGGCAGGCTTACAGAAGTGTTTGAAATGGAAGGAGACTAAAGAAAGACTCTGACTAAATGCAGTATGTAATGCTGAACTGTCTGGCCAACTGGGGTCCGGAGAGCTAGGCTGGCCTCTGGGGTCTTGGCTGCAGGCTGTCGGTTTAGTCCAGGTCTGCACTGCATGTCTCTCATCACTCTTGGATCAGCAAGTGACTCAGGCATATTGTTTTCCTGGAAAAAGAGCAGAGCCACTTCAACTGGGCAATTGGGTTTCAAGTTCAGGTCACTTCACAGCTGAGAATTCTAATTAGCTAGAGCAAGTCACAAGGTCAAGCCCAAGAGATGGAATATAATCGTGTTACAGCAGGCATGGAAGAAATGAGACCAGAATGTGATTGGCCATACTTTCTGTGTCCTATATACACTTTTCTTTCTTTGGTTTCTTTCCCGCCCCCCCCCTTTTGTTTCTTTCTTTCTTTTTTCTTTCTTTAATAAGGTCTTCCTCTTGTAGGGAGTGTCCTGAGTGAATGTGTGTTGTTGACATGGGCACAGTCATATCAAGAGCCTCAATGCCTTAGACCCACAGGAAATGGCAAAGCCTTCCGTCCTGGTCTGAGTGTGAATATTGACCCTTAAACTGGGCCTTTCTACTAAAATATAAAATTTGCAAACTTTTTGAGTTATCAGCTTTATTTTTTTTCTCCTGGAAAAATAATCACAGATATAGTTTTAAAAGCAAATATGAAATTGGGTGGTGATGGCACACGCCTTCAATCCCTGTACTCCGAAGGCAGAGGCAGGCAGATCTCTGAGTTTGAGGCCAGCCTGGTCTACAGAGTGAGTTCCAGGACAGCTAGCTACACAGTGAAACCCTGTCTTGGGGGGGAAAAAAGCAAATATGAACAAGAGTACTGCCTCTGTTAGGGTTTCTGCCACTGTGATAAATACCATGGCCAAAAGCAACTTGGGGAAGAGAGGGTTTATTTCACCTTATAGCTTTTAAGTTCATCATCCAGAGAAATCAGGGCATGAACTCAAGGCAGGCCATGGAGAGTGCTGTTTATTGGCTTGTCCACTCATGATTTTCTCAGTCTCCTTTTTTTTTTTTTTTTTTTCGGTTTTTCGAGACAGGGTTTCTCTGTGTAGCTTTGTGCCTTTCCTGGATCTCGCTCTGTAGACCAGGTTGGCCTTGAACTCACAAAGATTTGCCTGCCTCTGCCTCCTGAGCGCTGGGATTAAAGGCGTGCGCAGCCGCCATCGCCTCTGCCGCTGCTGCTGCCGCCGCCGCCACCACTGCCACTGTCACCGCCGCTGCCCCCACCACCACCCAGCTTCAGTCTCCTTTCTTATGCCTGGACCACCTGCTCAGGGCTAGCACCACCCACAATGATCATCAACCAGGAAAATCCCATATGAACTTGCCTACAGGCCAGTCCTATGGAGACATCTTCTCAGTTAAGATTCCTTCTTCCTACAGGACCCTAGCTTGTGTCATATTAACATAAAAAAACTAGCCAGCAAGGTGTTGCTGCGTGGTTTATAAGAACAGGGTGGAGATTTTAATGGCTTGCCTTCCTTCCTTCCTTCCTTCCTTCCTTCCTTCCTTCCTTCCTTCCTTCCTCCCTCCCTCTCTCCCTCCCCCTCTCTCTTTCTCTCTCTTTCTTTCTTTCCTTCCTTCCATGTGTATGAATGTTTTACCTGCACATATATCACACTGCATGTATGCCTGGTGCCCACAGAGGCCAGAAGAGGTTGGTGAATGCCCTGGAATTACAGGCCACCTGATGTGGATGGTGGGAATCAAACCCAGGTCCTCTGCAAGAGCAGCAGGCCTCTTAGCCACCGAGCCATCTCTCCAGCTGAACTTTCTTTCTTTCAAACAATCAAACAAAAACTTGATTACATTTATTCAGTCATTTTGTGTGGGGGAGGGGGATGCAGGCACCACAGCGCACATGTAGAGGTCAGAGGGCAATTTGCCAGAGTCAGTGGTCTCCTCCTGCCATAAGGATCCTGGCGAATCAAACTCAGCAGGTTGACAAGCTTGGCCTCAGCACCCCTACCTGCTGAGCCACCTCACTGGCCCCACAGTGTTACTTCAGTAGAAGGACTAAGAAAAAAGTGGCGGGGTGGGGGTGGGGGTGGGGAGGCTATGGCTCAGTGGCAGAGCCCTTGTTTGGTCTTTTCTGGTTAGCTCCAGCTGTCGATTTGACACAGCCTAGAACGGGAAGAGGGAACCTCAGCTGCAGAATTGCCTGGATTCGATTGGCCTTTGGTAATGTCTATGGGATATTGTCTTACTGGTGATCGATGCGGGAGGACCCAGCCCACTGTGGGCGGTGCCGTCTCTGGGCAGCTGGGCCTGGGTTGTATAGACTAAGCTGTTCTGGCTAAGCACTAGGTGGAAGGAGTAAACCAGTAAGTAGATTTTTCTATTCGTTTCTTCTTTGAGCTACAACAAAGGACTGAAACCTAGAAGCTGAAATAAGCTTTTTTTTTCTCCCTAAGTTGCTTTTGGTTATGTTGTTTTGCACAGCAACAGAAACCCTAACTAGGACAGTATGTAGGAGGTCCTGTGCTTTGTTGTTGTTTTGGTTTTTGAGACAGGGTTTCTCTGTGTAGCCCTGGCTGTCCTGGACTCACTCTGTAGACCAGGCTGGCCTTGAAAACAGAAATTCACCTGCCTCTGCCTCCTGAGTGCTGGGATTAAAGGAGTGAGCCACTGGCTCACTTTTTTAGGTCCTGATTTTGATGCTTATTACTGAATTGAAAAAGGAAAATGTTGCAGGGATATTTGTACTCTGTGTGAAGGTGTATTGCTGTGATTGGTGTAATAAAAAGCAGAGCAGCCAATAGCTAGGCAGGAGAGTATAGGCGGGACTTCCGGGCAGAGAGAGAACTCTGGGAAAAAGAGAGGCGGGGACACCAGTGAGACTCTGAAGAAGTTGGACATTCGATACAGAGCAGAGGTAAGCCAGCCTTGTGGCAGAATGTGGATGAATAGAAACAGGTTAATTCGAGTTATAACAGCTAGCTGGGGAAAAAGCCTAAGCTAACGCCAAGCTTTCAAAATTAACATAATATTAAGTCTCTGTGTCATTATTTGCCAGCTGTCGGCCTAAGGAAGGTGTGACTACAGAAATAAATAAGTAAGTAAGTAAGTAAATAAATAAATAAATAATAAATTTATCATTACCGCTGCACTGTGTTTGGTCAGTTCTATTAGAGAAGGGGAGCCAGGAGGAGGTACACCATGCATGTGTGTCATCGTGTCATACAACTGGGGAGCGGGGACAACAGAATGACAGCTGGAGAACAGGAGGTGACAGCTGATCAGGCGGTATGACAGACTGATCAGGCAGTGTGGCAGACTGACCAGGCAGTGTAGTAGATAGATCAGGTGGTATAGTAGACTGAAGTAGTAGACTGATCGGGCAGTGTGGTGACTGTGAAAGCAGCCATTCCTTCGTTCTGTCCTGACCAGAGACCACAGATGCCAGAGGAGGAGGCTCTAGTTCTGGTGGGTTTTGTCCATTACAACCTTAGCAGTGATATTATTCACCTCTGGACCTTATGTGTTCAACCACTGCCTATTCACAGTTGACCTCTCAGATGCTCCTGCTGCAATCTGTCTCCATTTGTCTGAGTCCCCTGATCACCCTCCAAGGCCCAAAAGTCAGCCAGAGTAGAAATCCTAAAGCCTTTACACCCCAATTTCAGATCACCTCCTAAATGGTTTTAGGATTTCAGTCATTGAGGAAGAATATCACAGGTCTCAGCTTCAAGGCTTGAAAGCCATTTAAGATGACCCCCCTCCTTCATGGTTGGTATGGTCCCCCATCTGTTTCCCTGGTAACACTAGAAAGGGAGACATCACAACTGCCTCTCCTTAGGATTTAAAATACTGTATGAAAACATGGAAACATCAGGTCTTTGCTGAGGCTCAAAGTTACTTCCTCTTGATCCAAGAGTGGAACCTGAGTTCTTCCAATGGCCCCGGTTGCAGATCTGACATTCTGATCAGCTAAACTGATCAGAATATTACATGATACTATCTCCTCACTTCTGAGTCAGTCTGGCTGAGCCCATCAATCCCCCGGGCAGGAGACCACTGCTCAGGAAAGCTAATTCACCTGAGGATATACTAAAGCCATGGTAGGAATAATTGCCCCTTTAGTGAGACACTATACTTCCCAGAAGCCCCTCTGCCGGTGCTGCTGCTTATAGCATGTGTGGCATAGCAGCCCTGCTCAGCCCATCCACGCTCCTTTTTTCTTTCTATCCTTTTCTTTCTGATACCCACCGAAAGCACAGGCATGTTTTCTCGGACACTCTGGGCTTTCTTACTCTTTCCTGATGTCGTCTTCCTCCCGAGCTCAGCTAGTAGCTGCTTGCCAACATCCGTTGATGAAAATGCTCGCTTCCAGCCGGGCGGTGGTGGCACACGCCTTTAATCCCAGCACTCAGGAGGCAGAGGCAGGCGGATCTCTGTGAGTTCGAGGCCAGCCTGGGCTACCAAGTGAGTTCCAGGAAAGGCGCAAAGCTACACGGAGAAACCCTGTCTCGAAAAACCAAAAAAGAAAAGAAAAAAAGAAAATGCTGGCTTCCTTAGACCCTAACTCAAAAAGCTTGACCATCTTCCTTCTTCTCCATCTTCCTCCCCCCACCCCAACTTGCCCTTTTATTATTTTTTTTTCCAAACTCTAATAAATAAAATGGTTTTTGGTCTTTCTTCTGAGTCCAGTTTTAGATTCTTTCCTTGCCAAGACCCGAAGGGGGATCTCTGATTCTCCAGGAACGCTATTGTCTTACCTGATGCTGGAACTTGGGTCCCACAGGCCTGGTAAAGAATGGGGATATAAAGTAGGAGAGGGCAAGAACCAACTGGAGCACACGCAGCCCACATCTGCCTTTCTCGGCTGTCTCTAGTTGGGATGCATGCCTAACAGGCAGCCTTCACCACCGAACTTTCATCCATAGCTGGCCAGGTGGAGCTGCTGAAGGGGGAAGGCGAGAGGGGGCAGGCCCACCTGAGCTGGCCCCACACAGGGAAGGGACATCTGGGTATGGGAGTCAGCACTTCCTAAACCGATGCCTTGTAAAGCCAGGAGTGCTGATGGTTTCCAGGACATACTGTGTGTGCGTGTGTGTGTGTGTGTGTGTGTGTGTGTGTGTGTGTGTGTGTGTGTGTGTGTGTGGTGGTGGGGGTGAGGGGTGTAGGAAGCACGCTTCTATAAAAATCAGTTCCATCTGTATACACATAGGAATGTGCATGCTAAGACAAGCTTGGAGAGATAAACCCACCTATGATTACCTCTGGAGAGGGATGGTAACCAGAGAAAGGGGGTCAAGAGGAATGTGAGCTTATCTATATTTAAGAAGAATTGAAAGTAAACATTAAAAACAGAAGAAAGAAAAATGCCCTTCTCTGATCATCTCTTCCTAAATCAGCAGTGCGTTCCAAAGGGTCGCCTAGTGTTCCTTTACTAGTAAGACAGATGATCCCCTATTTATAGATCTCAACTCAGCAGCCCCCTACTTTACAATGATGTGAAAGGAAGCATCCCAACGGAAACTGTGCTTGGGATTTTGTTTTTAGTCAGGGTCTTTCTTTGTAGCCCTGGCTATTCTGGAACTTGCTCTGTAGACCAGGCTGGCCTCAAACTCACAGAGATCCACCTGCCTCTGCCTCTTGAGTGCTGCGATTAAAGGCATGAGTCACCAAGCCTGGCTCAGAGCTTGGAATTTTGATTTATTCTTTTCTTGGTCTAGGGATATGTGATTCAGGCTTCTCTCGGGATGCTGGGTGGTGGCAGAGAGCTGAGTCTGCTAGTCAGCAGCAGGGAGAGTTGTATGGTTGGTGGTACTGCTACAGCCACACTGTTTCATTACTGTGATTGTCACGTAAACAGTTCCCTTGAGACCCTGCCACTGTGATTTCCCCACCACGATGGACTGACTACCCTCAACTGTGAGCCGGAATAAACCTTTGTCCCTTAAGCCGCTGTGGTAGCTGATGCTGGTTGTCAACTTGACTATAGCTAGAATCAACAAAAACTCAAGCTTCTGGGCACCACTGGGAGGGATTTTCTTCAATCTGGACCACACACAACTGGTGACTGCCCAGAGAAAAGGATACAGAGGAATGGAACTTTGCTTTTAGCCTGTTTTCACTCATTCTCACTGGAAAGTCCGTCAGTCCTGTTCCTGAGGCAACCCTTTTATGGATTTAGAACTAACTTCTTTGGGATTCCAATGTGGACTGAAGAGCAGTAGCTCTCTAGGAATCTTCTAGGATTCTAGTGCTAGATGGGGATTGCTGAGATGCCCCCCTCAGGGACTTAACAACCGCCAGTTTCTCAGTCTTTCCATCATCCGACAGCCATTGTCAGACCACCCGGACCACAGCCTGTGAGCCAGTCTAATGGCGCCCCATATCTATATCTGTATCTTCAGCTCGATCTACATAGCTATAGCCAAGTTTATATCTATCTAATCTATATCTCTATCTATATATCTATATCTATATGTATCTGTCTATACATCTATGTGTATATCTGTAGTTGGAATTTTCTTTGGACCGCCAACCAGCTCCCAATAAAGACACAAAGACTTATTATAAATGCTCAGCCTTAGCTTAGGCTTGTCCCACTAGCTCTTTTAACTTAGTTTAACCCTGTTTCTAGTCATCTACATTTTGCCTTGGGTTGATTTTTTTATTTAACCTTTCTTTCACTCTGTATGTCCTACTTTCTTGCTTTCTTTGTGTCTGTCTGGCTGGCCCCTGGCATCTCTTTTTCTTTCTGCCCTGAGCCTAAATTCCTCCTCCTACTTATTCTCCCTATACCTCCTCCCTTGTTATTGGCTGTTCAGCTTTTTATTAGACTAATCAGGTGCCTTGGGCAGGCAAGGTAAAATAGCAACACATCTTTACATAGTTAAACAAATATTCCACTCTTGAAGGCTGCAAGAATATATTATAGAGATTCAGCTGGATATTAAAGCTATACCTAGAAATGTTAAGGTATTTTTCTAGAGGAAGCCATTTATCATGGAATATTTAGTGTTATTCAGTTTTTAATATTTCAGCTGTCTTCTGCTATGAAATTCTTGTGGGCCCATATACTACTAGACCATATTGGCAAACAGTGTAAGCTTCTCAGATGCTGATTCCTCTAGGTAACTAACTCCACCCCCCCACACACACACACACACTCAGAGCCTAGGAGACAAACAGGCTGTAGATGCAAAGCTTTGCTTCTTGTGCAAATGAAGCTCAGACCATCCCTTGCCCTCAGGCCTAGTGGCATTCCAGAGCTATTGACTCAGAACAAAGGAAGTTTTTGCATATTCAGGTGGAGTAAAGAGTGAGGCAGAATTCCTGGGGGCAGAGAATCATGTGGCCAAGAGAGAAAGAACAAGACAGTTTTTCTGTAGACAGAGCCCCATGGCCAGAGAGAAGAGAGAAAGGCAGAGATTCTGTAGATGGTTAGGTAGTGTTATGCCCAGATCATGACCCCTAGAGAGACCACGAAAGACGAGCATGCCGGAATGCAAAAGCAAGGTTTAGTTCTGGATATACAAGCCTAGGCAGGGACTTCATCCAACAGATCCAACGCAGTGGAGACTGGAGGAAGTGCCCACCTATCTGCAAGCTCAGTTTTTAAAGGGAAAAATCACAAGGTTACATCATTTAGGGGTGCTAGTACGGGTACAATTCTGATTGGCTCACTTCTAGGGGCTTTCTAGAAATCACGGCTTAATCTTACTTTTAAGGGGGTGGTTGCCCTCCACCATTGCTCATTGGCTGCCCTCAGGTGGGGACATATTTTTATGGTCAGTTACCCTGGAAACCAGGGTTGGAACATTCTATAGTCTGGCAGTCATTACCTCGTGACTACCTTGTGACTCTGTACTTTTACACTTCCTGGTTTCTGGAATCTAGACTGACTTGTTTCAGTAACTATTGGCCTATTCCTAGAAGGAGAAATCTTAGGCCTTAGTTTTTGGGTGAAAGCATTTTGGTCTTATTTCTAAGATGGCTCATTTTGGTCTCACATTAGATCTCTTGTAGAGTTTATCAGGGCAGGAGTAAGGAACTAGGAAGGATAGATGGAGGACAAAGGAACAGAGGACAAAGATGAGACCAAAAGCATAAGGCTTAGTCATTACTAGGGCTATGAGGGGACAGATAAAGTAGGTACAGAGAGGAACTGTGACTTAGGATGGAACTGGAGTTGTAGAGATAGAATTTTGTCATAGAGGAATAAAGTAAACGGACAAGGAGCATGGTGTATCTAGATTCGTTCCCCCGCCACTGGTAGTGTCTCTTCTGGGCCCCTGGAAAGGAAATAGTTAAACAAATATTCTGTAACATATATCTATATCTAGTATCACTATGTAGCCCTGGATGGCTTGGAACTTGCTATATAGGCCAGGCTGACATTAAACTTACAAAAATCTGCCGGACTCTGCCTCCCAATTACTTCCATTAAAAAGTGTTTGCCACTAGCCGGGCGGTGGTGGTGCACACCTTTAATCCCAGCACTCGGGAGGCAGAGGCCAGCCTGGGTTACAGAGTGAGTTCCAGGAAAGGTGCAAAGCTACACAGAGAAACCCTGTCTTGGAAAAAAAAAGTGTTTGCCACTATGCCTAGCTTGTCAGAGTATTTTCATTACAGCAATAGGTAAAGAACTAAAACATTCTATTTTCTTAGTGCTGGGATTATAGGCATGTACTATCATACCTGGTTTACACCCTACTGCGGATCTAACCCAAGTCATCATGCATATTAGGCAAGAACTCTGCCAACTGAGCTATGTTCTACATAGCTATGTTTAGTTTAAGGATCCAGTTTGAGCTAAGTTTTGTAATAGAAGGTGTAAAGTTTAACTCAAGGCCATGCCCCTCCCTCCATGATTAAACCCACTCATTCATTTCTTTATTCATTCAACGAATAGTAATTGAATACTCATACCATTCCAGGAGTTACACTAGGCACTCAAATACACCTCTTCTCATGGAGCATTTGACAGTGGAAGAAAATGAGGATGAACAAGTCAAAAATACCTAGCTGCTACTCTGAAAAAGCATTCTGAAAGAAGAGAGAGCCTTATGGGAGGAAGAACATGGGGTATGTGACCACCCAAGTGGCTAGGGAGCCACACTCAGAGGAGGAAACACCTGAGCTAAGACCTTAGGACTTGAACAAAGGGGTAGAAAGAAACCCCAACTCCTCTTCCAGCTCCAACTTCAGATCTGAAAAAAGCATATGACAATATTCTTCATCAGCGTTAAAATAGACACTGTATAACTCCATCCCTCTGCACAAAGATATCCACATAAACTAGCAGTCAATAAAAAACAACAATAACAACAACAAAATCCCAACAGTTTCTGGGGGTTGGAGAGATGGCTTAACAGTTGAGAACACTGGCTGCTCTTTCAAAGGATCCAAGTTTGATTCCCAGCACTCACATGGTGGTTTACAACTGTTTGAAACTCCAGTTCCAGGGGATCCAACACACTCTTCTAGCCTCCAAGGGCACTAAGAACACAATTGGTACACAGACATACAGACAGAAAAACACCATACACATAACATTTTTTCAAGAAAATAGTTCAGAAAATAAGGTCATCTTCCCCCATACCATGTTCCGGCTCCTAGGTTCCCCAAGCCTCTGATTTCTTCCCCTTGGTTAGACGTTAGTGACAGACAGTGACAAGGTCACAGATATTTGAGAAGGTTCCAAGCAGTCTCCATTACTTACTGACTTGAGCTACATCACCAGCTACTTCTCTTTCCCCGTTCTCAAATCTAACCCATGAGAAAGCAGATGTTCACAGCCCACAGAGATGGGACATCAGCAAAGCCTGGTAGAGAGAAAGCAGATACCCACCACTGCTCCCCAGAGGGTAGACTTTCTGGTGGGCCCCACCATGGGAGAAAGACCAGGCAACACCCCCAGTCTTGGCTTCCTTTGCGATTGCTTGTCTACAGCCCAGTGTGGTTTTGTGGTTCCTTATGGATTTTGGATGTTCATAAAACAAGCTGCCAGCTGCCTGTCTGCAATGTGGAGGAGGCTGAGAGACAAGTGCCTTGCTGGGATCTGGGTGGGCTAACAGGTCCCAACACACTTAAACCAGGATCCTCCTGGTTGTTGACCTAGAGCCCTTCCCCAGAGCTAATGCAGAACCTGTTGGCCAATCAGCAGTGGACAGGCTAGACTTCACACTGCATCCTCACAGGGATTTCCAAACATTTCCATAGTTTTCTTTTGGCTGCACTCTGCCCCCAGCTGCGTCCTTCAGCACCCAGATCCCAGATCTTCAAAAGCGTGCTAGTGTTTAGCACAACACTGGGCACAAAGTTGGGGGGTCCCCTGCCTTTCTAGGGCATTCTCAGCCTGTGTGTGTTTGGGGACAAGTAGAGGTCTATCTGGAGAGAGAGGCCTGAGCTTTCATTTCATAGATGGGTGCTGTGGGATGGTCTGTATGTCAAATGTGTTGTTCTGATTGGTCAATAAATAAAACACCGATTGGCCAGTGGCCAGGCAGGAAGTATAGGCGGGACTAACAGAGAGGAGAATTGAGAGAACAGGAAGGTGGAGGGAGTCACTGCCAGCCACCGCCATGACAAGCAGCATGTGAAGATGCCGGTAAGCCATGAGCCACGTGGCAAGGTATAGATTTATAGAAATGGATTAATTTAAGATGTAAGAACTAGATAGCTAGAAGCCTGAGCCATTAGGCCAAACAGTTTAAATAATATGAGTCTGTGTGTTTATTTTATAAGTGGGCTGTCGGACTGCCGGACTGCCGGAGCTTGGCAGGACCCCGGGGAGAAAACTCTCCAGCTACAGATGGGGTCAACCAGTAGGAACTGTGGGACAGCAACAAAGAAGAGGAAATGTCATCACCACTAGAGGACCCGAGAGCTCATCTGTTGCTAGTGGACAGAGAGCAGTGGAATTAAGGTGCCGGGGTCCCAGAATATGGCCACCTGCTCTGGCACTCCTGGTGCAGCCTGGGGGGGGGGGGTCACTGGATGCTATGGTTACCCAGGCTGCATCTCAAAGAGCCCAGTAACTCATTACCCCTGTCTTGGGCTTGGCCTGAGCAGAGCAAGCAGCTTTGCCTCCTAGGGTTTGGTTCCCCACTCCTCCCCCCAGACTCCCATCTCTGGAAGTATGGTCCTTACTGTCCACACAGCTGGGGTAAGACTGACTCAGTTTCCCCTTGAGCTTGACAATCCTCTCAGACTTAAAAGCAGCCCTTCTCCTCAGCTATTTTTAAAAACCATCTTACTGTGTATCCCAGGGTAGCCTTGAACTAACCATCCCCCTGCTTCAGCCTCTCCATATTATAACCATGTACCATACTCCACCTTCCTTTACCTTCTCCTCAAAAGGCCTGGGTAGCATGTCTATGATGGCCAAACTGAACTGTAGCCCAAGGGTCACTCATTGTATTCATGACATCATCTGCTCTTTTGCCTTAGTGTCGCTGCAGGGACTCAGGTCACCAGAGTCTAACCCTGTCGCACCTTCTAGAGTTCTAGATAATGCCTCAAGTCTCAGATAAGGTTAAGAAAACTGGGTCCCTGGCAGACTGCTCGTGTCCAAGCCCTGATGTCATTAAGGCTCTGCTCTTTGGTCTTGGGCAAGTCTGACCGAGGCTTGGACTCCTCTCCTGAAGCATAGGACTGAGACCCTGACTCCTCAAAGGCACTGTGACATGATTAGATGGAATAATAGTAAGGACAGCACAGTGCCCAGCACATAGTGAGTGCTCATGAAATGGTCCCCCTTGTCTTTATCGACCTCTACAAAATCGACCTGTCCTGATTCTGGAAACCTCGCTCAGCGGTTGACACTTAACTGTTCTTGTAGAGAGGGCTTGAGGTTAGGTTCCTAGCACCACCATCACACAGCTCAAAACTGCCTGTAAGTCCATTTCCGGGGCATTCCACACCTTTTTCTGGTCTCCAGGGGCTCCTGCACACACATGGTACACATACCCGTAAATAAATAAACCAATCTTAGAAAGAAAAGCTACTCATCTTGTGTTCTGTTCCTCAACTTGGATCGGGGACAGTGACCGGAAGAAAGTTAAGTTGATTCACTAGGTAATACTTTAGTAACTAGCAACACATTCTACAGCAGTTGCTTTGTGCCAGTGTTCTCAGCACGAGATTCACCTTGGTTCTCCTAACAACTAAGAGAGGCATTGTTACTATGCAAGCATCAAGTGAGGAAAATGAGGCACAGCGGATTAAGTGGAGAAGAGATGACTCAGCCTGACATCCTAGTTAATTCCTGGGACCCAATTCCTGAAGGTTGTCCTGTGATCTCTACATGTGTTGCGGTAGCGCCCGTGCTACCACCACCCGATCACCATGTCCGAGCGAGGGGCTGTGGATTAAAAAACAGAGACAAAAGACAGTGGGTCATTGCCCCAGCAGAATGCCCAATGCCGTTTATTGAAGGAGGGAGGAAACCTTAAATACAGGCTTACAGCACAATGGAGGATCCCCGGAGGGCAGAAGTTCGCTACCCAAGGTTCTACATTCTTGCATCTAAGCTGTTTACACCAAATGCAGGATACATGAACAAAGAACCTCCTGTGAGTGTTCAGGAAGAAGGAATCAGCATAGGGAGAACATCTGGTCAAGGTCGGCAAGCAAGGAGGCAGCTACCCAAAATGGGGGGCCAAGGCCCTACATATATGTGTACCATGACTCATGTGCACACATGCACGCACACTGAAAGTAATTAAAAGAAAAAAAAGCCGGGTGTAGCAGCACGTGCCTTTAATCCCAGCACTCAGGAGGCAGAGGCAGGTGGATCTCTGTGAATTTGAGGCCAGCCTGGTCTACAGAGTGAGTTCCAGGACAGCCAGTGAAACCCTGTCTGCAGCCCAGAGTGTTGAGGATTCCTTAGTCCTGGCTCTGAGATCTACAGCCCTAACCAAGACACAGTTGACTTAGTTCCCTCTAGAAATGAGGCCGTGGAAGAGGAGGCCGTGGGGTGATGACAGGTTGAGTTGTGACTGTCTCTCCTAACGGGGCAGGCAGAGAGCCACCAACCTTGCTTAGTGCCTGGCACGTCTGTGGCATCTTGCTGATGGCAAAACAGTTTGCAATTTGCAAGGCAATTTTCACACTCCTGCAGCTCATCTGCCTCTTCCAGCAATCAGGTGAAGTGGGCCGGAGTGAGTAACTGTCCTTTGCAGGAAGAGGCAGAGCCACCTGCCCGACGTCACCCAGCTGGTGTGACAGGCTCCAGATGCAAAGTTTTTCTCTTCTACGATCCTGCCTTTTGTTTGATGATGAAGGACGAGTTCCTAGGCCTGAGAGCTTGTGATATAGAACTGAACCCTTAGAGTTAACTGGTTCTTAAAACCACTACTCTATATTGAAATATGCTTGAACACCTCCAGTGATGGGAAACTCACTACCCATAAGAGCAGAGAACAGAACCCTGATGGTGTATGAGTCGGAATGGGAGCCGCAGGGACAACTCAGCGGTACCACTTGCCTAGCATGTGTGAGGAGGGGCTGGCCTTGGAACTGAAGTGAGCCTGTGGGATTAGCATCTCTGAGGAACATGCCTGGCCCACGAGGTCTGCCTTCTAGCCCTGCCCCAGAGCCCCGGGGCTCAGTTCTTTCCTCTCTCTCAAACCGCAGTCCCGCCCTCGGAAGGGAACCTTCTCTGCATAGACTGGTTAAGGTTTATTACCCCTTAAAATTCCTTCGAGATGAGTTGGTATTTATTTCCCTGCAAAGCTTATGTAACTATCAGAGGCTACTGAGGCTGCCAAAGCTGTCTGTGGTTTGGATGGGACTCACAGTGGTTTCTTTTGGGAGCTAAATATTATAATGAATGATCTCATACTATCATTTTCTTTGGAATCCAGTCCTCCTTGTCCTGTTGGTACCTGGAGCTACCTCCCAGTTCCCTGATGTATTGATGCAGACTGGTACCTGACAGGTCAGATAAAAGAAACAGGTAGGACAAAATTAGGCGCTGAGGTAACGCAGCCCTTCAACTGCTCCAAGGAGGCGCTGGTCTGGGGCTTCACCCAGGCCTGAGCTCTGGCTGACCACTGGGACTGGACTGCTGAGGCGAGCTCGGAAAAGGCAGGCTTTCCACCCGTGGTCTGTTCCAATGTGCACTTTTGCAAGAACCCAGATGTGAGACTTGGAACAGGAGCAGGTTCAGAAGGTCTGGCTGTTGGGTGATTCCCAGGCCCGTTCTGGAGACCAGTCAGAGCCGAGGGAGCCTTGTACCAGAAGCCCCCAGCTACTCAATAAGCCATATTGTTACTGGAGTGGTTAGGATCAAGCCTGAGCCCTGGCAGCCCCTAACCAGTTGGGCTCAGCCACTTGTCCTTAATAGGCTAATTAAAGAAACAAGTAACAGTGAAGAGCAGGAGTTTTATTCCATCTCCACACCAAGAAGAGGAACAAAGAGGTCCAGTGATCCCCCTCAAGTCCACTTTTGGGGTCCTGACATGAGGTTTATATTTAAACAGGGGACAAGAGGTATATGCATAGCTAAGCCCCGCCCACCATCATTGCCTCTGGCTCATCCCTCCCGTGAGGTGGTCTGATGTGTTATCAGAACTGTGTTCCCCTCTGGCATCAGGGTCCCGGCCTTTTCTGGAGAAATCCCAACTTCTTAGGGTCCCTTGTCCCAGTAGTCTAACAGCTGAAGAGAGACACGGTGTCTTTCTAGAACATCTTTGTTTCTGCCAGGACAGTTACGACACCACTTATAGGGAGGGCACTTTTGCCTGCCAGGCTCCATGCTGCGTTCATGGAGGGGCTGTGTAAGTCAAGGGGTCATAGTGTAGACTAGGGTGTAGGGTGATGGGGTCTGCATCCCAGGCCCACGTGGCACTGGGCCATGATGTGAAGCTGCCTGTCTCACCTCGAAAATAAGGGGTATTAACGGTCTTCCCCACGGGGTCCTTAGGAAGATTAAATGTGATGATCCCGACAAAGCTCCTACTCTGGTAAATGGCTCACATGACTTTTGAAATAATTATGATCCTTGTTGAACTTGATCCCCTGGCAGTCCTGCGGGCTCAGGGCTCTGGAGCGCCCTTGTGCAGGTGAAGAAATGAGGCTTTGAGAGGTGAGACACAGCACTGGACTATGAAAACGTCCCTCCTGGGCTAGGGATGTAGCTCAGTTGGCAGAGTGCTTGCCTAGCACACACAAGGCCTAAACCGGATGTGGTCATGCACACCTATAATCTCAGCACTGAGAAATGAAGGCAGGAGGATGAGTTCAAGGTCATCCTTAGCTCCACAATTAATTTGAAGCCAGCCTAAGAGACATAGGTAGGACTCTGTCTGACTCTATAAAAGAAGGAAGGAAGGAAGGAAGGAAGGAAGGAAGGAAGGAAGGAAGGAAGGAAGGAAGGAAGGAAAGAAGGAAGGAAGGAAGGAAGGAGGGAAAAGAAAACAATTCCTAGTGTTCCCTTGGCTTTTAACTTGGAGGAGGTGGGTTGACTGTGTGGGTTTCTTCCTGGGGTCAGGGGTGGCTGGGGAAGCTGGACTCCCTGCTTTCAGAGGTCTATTCTGGGGGACAGTGGTTCTGGAGGACTCCAGCCGGTCCACTGGATGGTGAGCACCGACAGTCTTGACAGCTCTGGCCAATGTCTGGGATTCACAATCCTTTACTGGACAGACAAACCCCGTGACGACTGGTGTTATCGTTTTAGCAAGAAAAGCTTGGCTTCCTCGCCTTTTCCTCAGTGATGGGATTTGGGTGGCAAGAATGGAATCTCTGAGCCTCCTGTGGAACAAAATCACAGCTCTCCAGCTTCAAAGAGATAATAGGAAAAAGGACGGACTGGCTGGAGGTCCCCAGGCTGGTGAGGTGCCTTCAATGGAGTGGAGAAACAGTTATAGAACACCACGAGGGGCCTGTAATGGGCCTGAGGACAGCAGACCCAGCAGAGAATACATCATCAAGTAAGTAGTTTTAGATTTATCACAACACCTATGAAAGAAGACAGTCCTGTGTAGCCATGTGGAAAGCCACATAGAGGCAGAACTTCTGTTTTAGAAAAGACAGGAAAGCCTCGTGGAGGTAACCATGCCTTAATTCCTAGGAAAACATCTTGTGGCCTCAAATGGGGCTCTGTGTTCAACCCCAGTGGTCCCCATGGAGAATTTAAGTCTCTGAGGCCTAGTCTGGCCTCCGTATCCCCAGCCCTTATCCTCTTCAATATTTATTTATTTATTTGAGATGGGGTCTCACTAACTTCCCTGGGCTGGTTTTGAAAGCACTCTGTAGCACAAGCAGGCCTTAAACTTGAGATCCTCCTGCCTCAGCCTCCTAGGGAACTGAGGTGACAGGCTTGTGCCACAGAACCTGGTTTATTTTAAGGCATTTCTGAAGACAGGTGACTATAAGGCTGGAAATTTGAGAGCGAAGGCTGCAGTCCACCCGGGATGGGGAATAATTGTCTAACCTGGAGCCTGATGAAAGGAAGGAGTGAGGGGCTGCAGCAGATCAAGTTAGAGAGGCCTCTCTCCTAGTTCCCGGAGGAATTGATGAGTCTTCTTAGGGGCAGTCAGTCACATCTATCCACATGATCGGGCCAGACCTTCCCACGTGTTCAGTTATAGGTAGAGCCACAGGGCCCACGGGGTGCCGGTGAGTTCTTCTATGTGTCTCTACACCAGGTTAGTCTGGGCTTTCTTCATCTCGAGGGTGGTTGTGTTAGCTCTGGAGTTTGCTCTACCCATTTTCAAAGCAGCTTCAAGCTTCAATCATCTCCACCTACACCCAACAGCCCCTCCCACTCCACCATCAGGGCCTCTCCCATGCTCCCATTCTCCCATCCCAGTCCCAACCTCACCTCTGGCCATACCGCCCTCTCTCCAGGATGCCTCTGCATGCTTCCAGAGCTCTGTCTGAAGACGCTGTCCTTTTCGTGCATTCTTTTTACAATTGGAAACCAAATTTAGAAAAGCCACTCTCCATAGGCTTTGCCTGTGACCTGGTCTCTGGTCCCTCTCCATCTTTGTCTTGAAACCCTTGGTCCCTCCCCTACCACTCTCCATCCCCAGGATTTTATCTCTCTGGATGATGTCTATGCTCACGTTGTCACATCCTGGCAGGATGCATTCAACATAAACAATGGAAACAATTTCCATTTCCTTGCTTAGTAGCTGGAGGCAAGTTGCTCCAAGAGCCTGGGTTTCCTTATCTGTCCTGTGGCTGGCCGAGGAAACCCCACCTTGACAGATCATGCATAATGAATGTTAAAATTACTTCTCTATTTAGATAGAAACAAAAGCCTCTTAGTGCACCCCGCATTTTACACTTCCGGGTCACGTCCCCATTCTTTATTTTACTTAAAGATGTTGCAACCCTGAAGGGTGGATACTAGGCTTCCTTATCAACCAGAGAGTTTAGAGACCTCTTCAAGGTCACACAAGGAATAGACCACAAAACCAGGACTGTGAAGGTGGCCACACTTGACCTTGCCCTGAAGGTGACATGAAGAAGCCTAATGGAGAAACAGATCCAAACCAGCTGGTGTGTGAGGGTGTGGGCTGGTCAGCTCCCATCAGAGCCATCTGGACACAGGGAAATAACTCAGGGAGGTGAAACCCCTGCATCCTAAAGCTGGGGTGCTCACACACAACTTCTCATGACTTTCATCCTCTCCTTGAGCAGGGAAACTTACCCCAGTGACCTTAGTTTGCTGAATGTCCTTGTTCTGTGACTATCACCCACCGGGCAGTGTGGGGAGCTTGGGCTGGGGTGGGGTTCGGGATACAACTCAAAATTCTGCAATCAGCTTTTGCTGTTCCCCACGGTCCAGGGCAGGGAATGAATTTCTGTGAAGAGGCCGGGTCCTTTCTTAAAGCCTCCCAGGTTGGGAACACGGGGTTTTCCATCAGTCTTATGCCTCTGGACTTTTGGTTCTTGGGGCAGGAGAAGGATAGCCAACCGGGAGTAAGCAAGGCGCCTCTGTGGGGAGTTTAAGCCAGAGAAGATTCTTTCCGGGGTGGGGGACAGACCAGCTATGAACACGTGACTTGGCTAATGCCAAGGGTTAGGCTGAAAGCAGAGAGGAGCTGGAACAGTGGGGGAGAGAGAGAGGGTCCCCCTGAGGAGAGCAGATTTGGCTTAAGCCATAGGGCGTGGTAAGAAGTTAGTTCCACTTACGTTCAAAGGGGAGAGAGGTGCAAATAGCTAGACTCACCCCGGCCCCCTACAAAAAAATGTCCTGGGAGCTGTAGAGATAGCTCCGTGGGTAAAGGCCAAGCCTGACAACCCGAGTTCAATCCCCGTGACTCATGTGATAGAAGGAGAGAACCAATGCCTGTGAGTTGTCCCCTGACTTCTACATGCTCACTGTGGCGTGTGTGTGTGTGTGTGTGTGTGTGTGTGTGTGTGTCCCCAAACACACACACACACACACACACACACACACACACACACACACACACACTAATTAAACATCACTTTAAAAATTAGGAAATGGTACAGACTTGTTGTTGCTTGTTTGGTAGAACGCCTCCTAGCTAGCAGGCAGGGAGCCCTGGGTTCGACCCCCAGCAACACAGAAAAGTGGTTATGGCAGCCTAAGCCTGTGATCCCAGCATTTGGTAGAGAGCAGGAGGACAGGGGTTCAAGGTCATCCTTGGCTATAATAAGGAGTCAGAGGCTAGCCTGAGCTATGTGAGACCCTGTCTCAAACAAACAAATAAGTGGGCCAGGGAGGGTGGCACACACCTTAACCCCAGCTATTGGGGGGCCGGGGGGCAGAGGCAAGAGCCATTGGGCGCCATCTGTAGCTGGAGAGTTTTCCCTCCAGGTCCCGCCAAGCCCCGGTGTCCGACAGCCCACTTATAAAATAAACACACAGACGCTTATATTATTTAAACTGTTTGGCCTAATGGCTCGGGCTTCTTGTTAACTGTTTTTATATCTTAAATTAACCCATTTCTATTAATCTATACTTTGCCACGTGGCTCGTGCCTTACCGGTACCTTACATCTTCCTTGTCATGGCGGTGGCTGGCAGTGTCTCCTGCCTCAGCCTCCTACTTCCCAGAATTCTCCTCTCTCCTTGTCCCACCTATGCTTCCTGTCTGGCTACTGGCCAATCAGTGCTTTATTTACTAACCAATCAGAGCAACACATTTAACACCCCGAACATCCCACAGCACAAGTGGATCTCTATGACTTTGAAGCCAGCTCAGTCTACATATTGAATTCTAGGACAGCCAAGATTACATAGTAAGACCACCTCAAAAGGCCACAAAATAAGCCGGGCGGTGGTGGCGCACACCTTTAATCCCAGCACACGGGAGGCAGAGGCAGGTGGATCTCTGTGAGCTCAAGGCCAGCCTGGTCTACAGAGTTAGTTCCAGGACAGCCAAGACCACATAGAGAAACCCTGTCTCGAAAAATGAAACGAACAAACAAACAAACAAAATGAATAAAATGTCGTGAGGTAGTGGAAAAGGAGCTTGAAGTGGGGAGAAGAGGCAGGAAGCAGATCTTATAGGGCTTTCACGTGGCCTTTCAGTGGATCAAAGATGTGAGTTTGCATTTGCCAAGACCACCCCTTGAACTTGCTCACCCTCATTTTCCCCATCTGTAAAGCTGGGCGTAATAATATATATCTCACAAGATAACTGCGAGGATTAAAAGACTCAAAAGCAAGGGATACACACAGACACAGACACACACACATGCACGCACGCACGCACGCACGCACGCACTCACTCACGCACTCACACCGTCACGTATGCAGCCACGGCTGCAGAACAAATGTAAAGCCTTGTAAGGATATGAAGCGATATGCTTGGGAGTGGTTCTTACAGGGTTAATCAAACCTGTCTCAAAAGCAACCCGAGCTGCTGATGGAATGGTGAGGGATGGGAGGCAGGCTGTTTATGTTTCAGGGATGCTGTGCTTCTATTAAGCAATCACCCTGTTTATGTCACTGCTAATTGAAGTAAATTGCTTTCTGCAATCAAATCGGGAAGTTCCTCCTTCCGATCATGCAGGGACTTGGACTCCAGTTCCTAGTTTCCAGTATTTAGTCTGACTTGAATCTTGCCCTTTAATTAATTGCGTACATTCCACCAATTTCTTTAAACATGCAATTGGTTTGTTGTTGCGTCGTCGGTGTGGTGAGCTGATTCTGAAATTGCCCTCCAGGGTAGGAAACGTCCCCTCTTCCCTCCCATCACCCCAGTCTGAGCAGGATGCTGGGGCTGCTGGGCTTTGAGCTTGAGGGCACGTGTGAGAGGTGAAAGTAGCTGAAGATACGATCAACGTCTGTCTGGAATCCTCTCCGTGCTCCTGCCTGGCACCCCAGGCTATCGGTGTTCCGGGACCACAGGCTGGGGTGGGGGTGTGAGCCTTGGATCCTCTGTTACCTCCGGTGTCTCGGCTTTTGTAAGCTACACAGGAGGAATGGGGGCCAGGCAGGTACAGAGCAGGACAGCCAGAACAGCATAGATACAGAGGAGTCCCCTAGTTCCCTGATGTGCGCCTCCACTTACCCCATCCCAACTCTGTCATGTGCGGAGGCCCTGGCCAGAGTTACAGTCCTGAACAGAGGAGGCTTCACTAATCAGAAGATGACAATCGGCCTCGACCATGCTGGGGAGGGCCCGAGGAGTAGCAGGTCGTCCGGCCAAAGCTCCGGATGCTTACTGCCTGTTCCTAGTCTCTGCCATAGGCAGAAGATAAGGGGGAGGTGTCTGACGGCAGACCTAGCTGTTAGCTTGGGTACCCCAGAAGACCTCTCAGTTTTTTCCCAGGAAATCAAGACAACAGGCCGGGCGGTGGTGGCGCACGCCTTTAATCCCAGCACTCGGGAGGCAGAGGCAGGTGGATCTTTGTGAGTTCGAGGCCAGCCTGGGCTACAGAGCAAGATCCAGGAAAAGGCGCAAAGGTACACAGAGAAACCCTGTCTCAAAAAACCAAAAAGAAAATAAAGAGGATTGTCTATGAGGATCTATGTTGGGTGTCACACCTTGAGCTATATAATAGGTTGCCATGGACTTAACCCTGTGACCTGCAAAAAATGTCTTCCAAGTTTGCTCAGTGGCTGTTCCCCATGATGTCTTGTCTGATGTACTTGGCAGGAATCCCCCTTCTCCCATACCCATAACACACTGTATATCTCTGGCACGGCACTATGCATGCCCCTTCTGCCCTGCAGTAGGCCCTGATGCTGAATTTCCCTATCCACGGCAAAGCACCTGCCAGGTGTTAGAGACTCGAGATAAAGGCTCAAACACTCCGGAGTGTGTCTCCTGGGTAATTCTAAGTGCAGCCAAACTGACAGTGAAGAGGAATTATATCACAAGAGCCGGTGCTGGAAGAGGAGAAGGAAGACATCAGCCATCTGTCCGCTGCAAAGAAAAGCCACGATCCCTGAGGGGTTCTAGAGAATGCTTTGCTGGAGCAGTCAACAGGCCTTGAGGTCAGGCTCTGGCCCAGCCTATGTCCAAGGCTGGTTCACATGGGCAGCCATGTCTATAGGCATAAGTGTCCTTGGTCTCTTGCCCTCAGGCAGCAAGGCGGTTCATGCTCTTCGCATGGAAAAGGGCAGGAAGGCAGAGATAAGCAAGGGCTAGAGAGAGCAGTTGCCCAAATGTTCAGCTTGCTCTTGGTGACTTAGTCACAGTGATACACCACGAGCAGGTTTGTGGGAGCCTTCCCTGAGTGTGAGAAATACGGGAAGTGCATTGTGCACTGAGGAAAAGTACAAAATAAGACAGATGTGAAGGACGGTTATCCAGCAGCTGGAACAATGTCCATGATAAAATATTCCTTTCCTCTGGCCGACTGCTCATGAGCCCTGCCTGGGGATCCGGGGGGAAAGAGGCTCATGACAGGCTGGGTCAGGTACAAAAGGAAGCGTGCTCTTGGACACCGGGGTCCCTTGGGAAGGAAGCTTCTGGAAGCTGTCTGTTTTTCCCCCAGGACACCGTGGCACGGCTGGCTCCCCTGGGCTTTGCCTAACTTTACTGTCTCCAGTAAGTAGGAGGCAGAGACCAGTCTACGTCCCTTAGTTGCGGCTCTAGTGTGTAGCTCATGGGAGAGCACTTGCTTAGAACGCAGAGTCATGTATTCCAGCACTGGGGAAAAAGCAATCCAGCCGGGCCAGGTAGTGCCCGCCTTTAATCCAGGCATTTACTAGGAAGAGGCAGTTAGATCCCTGTGCGTTCAAAGCCATCCTGGTCTACATAATAAGTTCCAGGCCAGCCAGCATTATAGAGTGAGACCCTGCCTCAAAAAATACATATAAATAAAATATATAATAGATAATAATCCAATTCCAACTTCCTGAGATGAAGGATCTAATTGTTGCAGTATAGTTAATTATCCCTAAAGGACGTTCTGTAAACAAAGGCTACTAGGACCCCAGCACTGGGGTTTGTTTGTTTGAATTATTGTTATTTAAAACTTTTAGATTTATTTATTTTATGTGTGTGGATGTTTTGTCTGCATATATGTGTGTACACCATGTGTGGGGCCTGGTGCTCATGAAGTTCAGAAGTGAGTATCTGCCCCGGCCAGCGGGGTCTTCACCGGGGACCTGAAGGGAGGGCTGGCGAATGAGAGGGACAGGAGACACAAAGAATGAGAGCAAGACAGGATGTCCGTTCAAGCTCCAAGATTTTATTTTCCTCTTAAGGCATATCTAGGCAAAGGGGGGTGCAATCAGGGAGGGGACTTTAATCATGGGTTGTTCAGCCAGCAGGGAATGTTGTAATGAGGATTATCTACTCTTGCCTAACTGCCTAACTGCAGCTTGGTCACCTGATTTCTGAGAAGAGGTTCTGGTATTCATGAGAAGAGGTCCTGGTGCTGTGGAGACTTAAGCAAGGCCTAGATCTAGGAAAAGAGGAGAGAAGCCCAAATATGGCGGCCTGTGTGTCAAGGGTCACTTAGGCTTGTAGCTCCTATCAAGTATCAGAACTCCTGGAACTGACATTATGCATGTTTGTGAGCCACCATGTGGGTGCTGGGAACTAAACCTAGGTCCTCTGTGCCACCATGTGGGTACTGGGAACTAAACCTAGGTCCCCTGTAAGAGCAGCGAGTGTTCTTAACCACTGAGCCGTCTCTCTATCCCAAGTGCACTGTGAAAACTAGCCGGGAGGGAGGAAGTTTGCATTTTAGTTCCGGCTTGATTTCTCCATGTCTTGCAACCAAAGTGTGAGCCATCTTCAGCAACACGGTCTAACCATCTAGTTCTGGTGAACAGCCATGAGCAGTGGCAAGAGGTTGTACTGTTTGGGAGGCCTCCAGGGCCTCCCTGACTTCCTAGGGAGGATCCCATCTCCGGCAGATAGATAGGTAGATAGGTAGATAGATAGATAGATACATAGATAGATAGATAGATAGATAGATAGATAGATAGACAGACAGACAGATAGATAGATAGATAGATAGATAGGTGATAGAGAGATAGAGAGATAAACAAATAGACAAATAGACAGACAGGCATGACAAAATATTTACAATGTTGAATTTAAGTGATTGGTATATGTGTATTCAAATTTTTTCCTTTTTAGATTTTTCTATATATTTGTACTTTTTATAATGAAAACTTGAGGAGCAATTAAATGACACTTGAATTCCCATTTTCCGTTGGTAAGTGTGGGTTGTGAGGTAATTACATACTTTCTTTTTGTTTTTGTTTTTTCTTTTTGAGACATGGCCTTACTCTACAGTATGGCCTTACCCTAAAGTCATGACAATCCTCCTGCTTCAGCCTCCCAAGTTTTGGGATTGCAGGCATGAGTAGCCATGACTGGCTTGCATAAATATTTTGTGACTAAATTTTTTTATCTGTAATATGAGGCTCTTGTAAGAATGTTCTGGAGATTTAGGAAATCAACTCTGTAATGTAACGAGACATGAATCACAAGTATACAGTAAGTGGATATTATCCACAACAATAACACAAAGAAATACCACGTGACTGCTCCATTAGCTTCACCCTCTGATGGAGGCTTCTCCATCAATCAGCAAATTACCCTTGAAGGCGGAGCTGGACTCCTCTGTTTGCTTCTAGACCCAATCTTTGCCCCTATATACCACCTTGTGACCTGGGAGGCTAACTGTGGAAGCTTGCACATTGAGATTCCTACCTAGTCCCTCTGGTTTCCAGCTGGACTAAACCAAGAGGAAGCATATAGCAAGAATCACCTCAGTGGATGACCATTCCTTCATCCTGTCCCTTCATGCCTGTGAATGTAAGGGCTCCCCTAGGACATTTCACTGTCCCTTGTGGTTTTCCTTTTAATGTTTGTAAGTAGAACCATTATGGAACTGCTTGTTGAGCTACCTAGTGCCCACCAGAACTCTTGCTGGCACATGATATATTCTGTGCCTGCAATTTTGCCAGGCCCTGGGAGGTGTCATATTTAATGAAATACATACAGTTCTGCTGTGGAATGATCCTTTTGTACACTATAAAGATTTGTCACTCGAATAGGTTTAATAAAAAGTTTCCTGACTGGTAAGCTAGACAGGAAGTATAGGTCACTGGGAAGAACAGCAGAGTCAGAGAGAGATACCAGCAGACACAGAGAAAGTGGGATATGTAGAAAATGAGGTAGCAAGCCATGAGCTATGTGGCAGAGGGTAGATTAAAAAAAATGGGTTAATTTAAGTTGTAAGACTTAGCTAGTAACAAGCCTGAGCTATCAGCCAAGCATTGATAATTAATATTAAGCCTCTCTGTGGTTGTTTTGGAATAAACAGGTGGGAAAGAAAAGTCCACCTACACAGTTCATTATGGAGCTGAGTCTTTATGCAACTTGTCCCCTTGAGGCTTTCCAGGATGACTCTGAGTTCCCTACTCTGCAGAACCAGTGTCTACTGAGGAGCAGGCCAGCACCTGTTTCCCGATTCACTCAACACAAATGGAGAAATCCCACACCTTCAGATCCAACAGATAGACACCTTGGCAGTACTCCATTCTCTTTGCTCTGCATGTCTAAAAGTGTGAGAGTTCAGTGGAACCTCTCTGAGTGTGTGAGGCACACTGACAATAAACACGCGAATGTGCCTGCTCACGTGTGGAAGGGTGCCTGCCCTGTGCAGCATGAGACATCAAGTTGGTGCCGGGAAGAGTTCAGAAACCACGTCTCTGAGACAATGGGACTAGATCATGTTCTACTCAGCCATTTCTCTAAATAGTCTCTAAGTATCTGAACAATTGACCCAAATGAGTGAGGACCTTTGGGGAAACTTGGGCTCATGAACATGGGGACACTTGTTTTATGTTTATTCTAAAACCGGTTTTCTCTCGCCCCCTGGAAGCATGAAGACTTGAACACAGATTGTGGGCAGGCACTATTCATAATAATGATAAACAGTTCCCACCACCTTAGTCCTACCAAACTTGTGCTGTGAAAGATTTCAAGCGTTCTGTGTCCTCCCTTTGGGGAGGGTATCCATGATAGGACCTGACCTTTTTGTGCCAACACCAGGGAAATAATGAATGAACCTTAAGTTGGTTTGGTATCTCACAGTGGGTCCTCTCAGAGAGTACTGTTTTCTCTTACATAGTCCAACGGCATAAATTAAAAAAGCCTTCCTGGGTTGTGCTTCTCAAGGACCCCAACAATGGAAACCATCTGGAGAGATTGTTTGCACTTGGGTTCCATCCCTTGGCGCCACACATTGGCTTTGAGGTTGCAATTTCAGTTGAGTATGAGTACAATTCCAGATGCCTCTCTACATTCATGGTGAGCATAAGAACAAACAGAAAATAAACTACACAATGGCTTGGGAACTAGCTCATGATACAAGGGTGCAGAAGAGGGAGCATCTGGGGCAGAGATACCTAACATTTAGTGTGGTGGTTTGAATAGGTATGAGCCCCATACCTATTTGAATGCTTGATCTATATGGAGTGGCATCATTAGGAGGTGCGGCCTTGTTGGAGTAGGTGTGGCCTTGTTGGAGGAAGTGTGTCACTGTGGGGGTGGGCTATAAGGTCTCATATGCTTAAGCTATGCCCAGTGTGGGACACAGTTCACTTCCTACTGCCTGTGGATCACGATGTAGAACTCTCAGCTCTTTCTCCAGCACCATGTCTGCCTGCATGCCACCATGTCTACCATGATGATAATGGACTAAACCTCTGAAACTGTAAGCTAACCCCAGTAAAATGTTTTCCTTTGTAAGAGTTGCCGTGGTCAAGGTTTCTCTCTTCGCAGCCATAGAAACCTTAACAAAAGACATTTAGTTTTTTTTTTAAAGATATTTATTTATTATGTATACAACATTCTGCCTCCAAGTACGCTTGCATGCCAGAAGAGGCCACCAGATCTCATTATAGATGGCTGTGAGCCACCATGTGGTTGCTGGGAATTGAACTCGGGACCTCCGGAAGAACAGCTAGTGCTCTTAACCTCTGAGCCATCTCTCCAGCTCCCCATTTAGTTGTTTTTCAACTTATTTTTTGAAGATTATTTTATTTGTGTGTCTGTGTGTGTCTGTGTGTGTCTGTGTGTGTGTGTACATGTGAGAGCACACCGAGTCCAGAAGAGGCAGATGCAGAAGTAGGCAGATCTCTGTGACATCAAGGTCCCCCCCCCACAAGTTCAGACCACCAGGGCTACATAATGAGTCCTGTTTAAAAAGACAAGAAAATTAAAGGGGTGGAGGAGGTTGTCCAGTTCCCCAGAGTTGGAGTGATAGGCAGTTGTGAGTCACCTGATTGGATGCTGGGACCTGAACTCTGACCATCAGCAGGAGCAGTACACATTTTTAACAACTGAGCCATTCCCTAGGCACAAATGAGAGTTTACTTATAACATCCTGACCCTGGGACAAGCCTTGGAGCTGTGTCTTCTCACTGGACACTTAGCACCGTTCTTGCAACAATGGCCTACATTATCAATAGCAAAAGAATTTATTTCAGCAGTAAAATTCCACTTTACAGATAAAAGCTTGAAGGCTAAGAAAACATTTTCCTAAGGTCCTACAGTTTGCGCATGGGACTCAGGTCTGAGTTAGTTTGAAATACCCCACTTGCTGCCCTGCTGGCCCATAAAGCTAAAGATGTATCATCTCATTGCCACATAGAGTTGGCACACAGGTGAGCAGAGAACTAAGGAAGGTGCTGCCTGCTCAGACAAAGCTTCACAAGTACCTTGGTTCTTAGTTCCGGTGCCTAGAACAATGCCTGGCATAGTTAACATGAAAGGACAAATTATAGCCAGGCATGGTGGCCCATCCTGTAATCTCAGTACTTGGGAGGTAGAAGCAGGAGGGGTAGGAAGGAGTTCAAGGTCAGTCTCAACTACACAAAGAGTTCAAAGTCATCCTGACTTCTTACCCGAGAGCCTGTCTCAAAAGGACATGTTATTAGTGGCCATTTGTCACCTGACCAGAGACATGTTTAGATCTTACTTCTGTGGATCATGGTTACAGCGAACATGAAGAAATGCTCCAGAGAGCCACACCAGACAAGCAGGGCTAGCTATAAGTAAAAGCATTGGGGCTGGGGATCCTCAGTCCTGAGCTAGGAAGTGGCTTGTTCTATAAAGACACTTGCCATGCAAGCCTGAGGACTGGAGTTCAAACCCCCAGAACCCACATGAAAGACAAGCTAGGCATGACGGCACTTGCCTATAACCCCAAGATTGAGAGGTAGAAACAGGTGGATCCCCAAAACCAGTCAACTCAGCCTGGCTGAAATTGTAAGCTGTCAATTCAGTAAAGAGACTCTGTCTCAAAGGAAAAAGGTGGAGAGCAAGGGAGACATTGGATGCCCTTCTCTGGCCTTTGCACATGGATGTTCAGGTGCATACACCCACACACTCTCATGGATACATCACACATATACAGAGAGAGAGAGAGAGAGAGAGAGAGAGAGAGAGAGAGAGAGAGAGAGAGAGAGAGTGTAAAGTGTGTGTGTGTGTGTGTGTGTGTGTGTGTGTGTGTGTGTGTGTGTGTAAAAAGAAGTGGGGGTTCTAGGAAAGAGAGAAAACATTCAGAGAGGGGGGGAGATACCTTGCCCTCCAGCTGGCCAGACACTCCAGTCTGCTTTCTCAAGCCTCTCTACTCCTCCCAAAGTCTGGGAGAATGAATGATGGGAGCGCAACCTTCGCTTACCACCAGCCAGTGCTGAATCCTGCTTCCCATGCCCCACCCCACTCCACCCAGAAGAATGCTTTCTTGTACTGACTGTGTGGTACCCCACAAGGAAGGAAGACACTTGAGGTTCCCTAGGGGCAAAAGGCTTTGTGGTTAGAGCTGATGACAATGGGTTTGGAGCAGGGAGGAGAGCTGGATCTTTTCAGAATTTCTCTTGACTTTTTAGTGAGTATTTTTGTCTCAAGGCACTAAGTTAGGCTAAGTCACTGGTGTGTCACTTGGTCCTTTTCTGACTTCTGGAGGCAGGCCGGTCTGGTGGATTTGTGAATTGTGGTGGAACCCACAACCCCAGGGTAGCCCTTTGAGTCCATTTAGTTGATCCTGCTGCCCACAGGGCTGTCTCCCAGCCTGCCTCAGAGCTCTGCCGCTGGCCACTGGATGGTGTGTGGAAAGTCCAGCTCAAGGCTGTGGGGCTTCTGGGTTTCTGTGTTGTTATCTTTTCATCTGATTATTTTTTTGACAGGGCCTGACTGGGTAGCCCTGATCAGCCTTGAATTTTCTATGAGGACCAGGCTGGCCTCAAACGCCTAGTAATTCTGCTTTTTCAGAGTTGTGTGTCACCAGACAAGCAAGGCACTGGGGCTTCTTTTTGGGGTTTAAGACACTGAAACTTGTTCCCCTTTCTTTCCCAATGTCTCAAAGAAGTCATTTGAATGCCCTCTCTTTCAATGTACTTATTATATTCACACACACACACACACACACACACACACACACACACACTGTGTATGTGAGAGAGAAGAGGAGACAATACATTGGAATCCGTTGGAATCCTCCTATCAGGTAGTCCCCAAGATCAAACTTAGGTGGTCAGTCTTGGTAGCAAGTGTCTTAACCAGGTGAGCTTTCTCACTGGCCTGAGTTTTCCTTCTTTGGGATGACAGCACAACCTATGTGTGATGGGATTGCCTCTCTGAGCAGCAGGAAAGATGACTAAGTGGTTAAAGGCACATGCTGCTCTTGCAGAGGACCCAAGTTCGATTCCCAGCATCAGGAAGCTCACAAATGCCTGTAAGTCCAGTCTCAGGGTATCCAACACCCTTTCCTAGCTTCTGTAGGCACACAGAGAATTAAAAATAAAATAAATCTTAAAAAAAAAAAAAAAAAAGACACTGCTCTCTGCCAGTACCTCTCACTGAGACCCAAGAAGTTTGAGCTCACCTGGGAAAGGTAGCTGGGCCCTCACCATGTCTGAGGAAATGTGAGGTAATTCAATCAAATAATATTAGAATTGGAGCTGGTTATAGTGGGTATAGTGTCCCATACCTTTAATCCCAGAACTCTGAGGCAGAGGCAGGTGGACCTCTATGAGATCAAGGCTAGCCTGGTCTACACAGTGAGTTCCAGGACAGCCAGAACTACATAGTGAGACTCTGTCTCAAAGCAACAATAACAATAAAACAAACAAACAAAAAACCGCAAGCAAAACAAAACCACAGAACAGTATTATAGAATTGAGTATTGGCTAGGCTGTGGCACACACCTTTAACCCCAACACTCGGGAGACAGAGGCAGGTGGATCTCTGTGAGTTTGAGGTCAGCCTGGTCTACAAGTGAGGCTGTCTACAAAGACAGCCAGGGCTACACAGAGAAACCTTGTCTCGAAAAAACAATAAATAAATAAATAAAATAAAAAAGAATTGGGAAGAGTAGGACACCAAGGGTGTGTGTACTGACTTAATAGATTGCACTCAGATGGGCGCCATGTGTGGATGGAGGCTGGCCATCTCTTCAGCTCCACAGGCACTCCCACTTCAGAGAGCCTTGGTGCTGTGAACCTGGAGCCCCTTGAAAACAACGTTAGTGCAAACTCCTTGGCTGCTTAGCTTTGCTGTTCTTGGGCTTAGAAGGTGGCATACTGGCCTGCTGAGTTGGCACCAACTTGTCCATCTGCTGCCCAGGTTTCCTGTTCTGGTGGCAGTGTCTTTGTTGAGGTTGGTTTTGTTTTGCTTTTAGCTGCTGACTCCTGTTCATTTTGTCTGAGTTTGTGTCTTTTTTTTACATCTCTTTGTCTTATGGTAGTGGGCTTTTGAATGCTAAATGCAGGTATTCACTCAACCTCAACTGAATCTCTCTCCTCCTCTCCCCAACCCCCTTTAACTTTAGGTGGCTCAGGCTGACTTGACCTCTTAACAGTTCTCCTGCCTCAGCCTGGCAAGTGCTGGGAAAACAGGCTTGAGCAACCGTGACAAGCTTCGCATCTCTCCCGTCACTGAATGAGGTTGGACACGTTTTCACACCTGTGCCTGTTTCACACCTGTGCCTGTTTCACACATTTGCACGATGGCCATCGTGTCTCTTCTGTGCTTTCCAAGGCTTTTATTCATGTTTAGCATATCTTTTTTTTTCTATTTCGATTTATAGGCATACTTAATATAGTCTCCATTCTACTCCTTTGTTAGTTAAACATGTCCCAAATATCTTCTCTCCGTGTATTGTTTTTCTTCTCTCTTTTGAAAATGTAGTTGGACTTAGCAATTCTTTCCTTTACCATTTAGGCTTTTTGTTTTGTTTAAAAATCCTTCTTGAGCATATAAAAAAATATTTGTCTAGAAGATGAGTGTAGTATGTCAGTGATCTTAGGACTTGGGAAACTGAGTCAAAAAAAAACTGTCAGAAGTGTGAGACCTGTCTGAGCTATTTGAGACCCTGTCCCAAAGAAAGAAAGAGAAAAGCATGCCAGTTGAGGTTCTTAGTAAGCATTGGTTTGTGTCAATCATTATGCTAAGTTGCTCCATCTGAGAACATTGCACTCCTCTGCATTATTTATATTTAAAAATATCATTTAAATTTGGTCATTTTAGAGTTGGGGTAGGGTAGAGTATTTACATAGCATTATGAGGACCTGTGTTTGATCACCACCACAGCCTAAGTAAATAAATAAAATAAAATTTACAGCATTTTAGCTGGTCACAGAGGCACTTCCTATAACCCAGCACATAGGTGGCTGATACAGAAAGATTGAAATTTGAAATCAGCCTTGGTATACACAGCATCCAGAAACCTCCAAGGAAAAAAAGAAAAAGTGCTTGCTGTTTTCCTCTCAAGTGAAGCCATTCACCTCAGGAGTTCTCAGAGTGGAAAGCACTTCCCCATAGCCTTAGGTCAGCTTGGTTACTTAACCCAAGGTATGTGTACCCCCTGGGGTGGCTTACGGGTTCCAGAGTAAAGAGTCCAGCTTCAGCAGAATTTGGGTAGGATTTTTTGTTTATTTGTTTGCTTAGGGTTTTTTGTTTTGTTTTGTTTGTTTGTTTGTTTTGCTGGGGCCTCTAAATGTTAAAACTGAGACTTTAAACCAGTTCTACAATTTATGAGCCAAATTTGAAACAAGCTTTAATGAAATACTGACCAGGATAATGGATTCTGGCCAGGTCCATTCTGGGGCTTCCAGAAAATGGTGCCAAGTCACATTTTGCAGAGACTTAAAACACCAACCCCACACTGGGCGGTGGTGGTGCACACCTTTAAGCACTTGGGAGGCAAAGCCAGGTGGATGTCTGTGAGTTCGAGGCTAGCCTGGTCTACAGGGTGAGATCCAGGAAGGCACCAAAAGTACAAGGAGAAACCCTATCTGGAAAAACAACAACAAACAAACAAACAAAACAAAACCCAAAAAACCCAACCCCACAAGGCCACAAGGCCACTGTATTTCCCATCAGATCCAATCAGGGGCAAGAATATAGCCTGACATACTTCTTGCCTGCGTACCTCCCACCTATACCCAACCAAGCCCATATGGTGGAGTTGGATCAAACACACTTGTTTAGGGGAGTGAAAACATATGGCTTATTATCCCACAAGAACCTCAGTCCCTAGCATTCCAGGAATTCATCTGTCCTTGGGTAAGTGGGTCTTACAGGTTGGCTTGGGTCCTTACAGACCCTGTCTCTGTAAAAACAAACTAAAATTTGATCATTTTCCCATGAAGCATGTGCATGTTTTTCATAGATGTATTGCTATTATTTTGCATTTTAAAACTCTTTTTAACCATTTATTTGTTTTGTTATTTTATGTGCTTTGGGGGTGATGTGTGCACTTGTCACAGCTTGTGTTTGGAGGTCAGAGGGCAGTTTTTTCTCTTGAATGTGAGTTCCAGGGACCTGCCTCTGGTCAGGCATGTGCTCCACCTGCTGAGACACTTGCCCAGCTCGACTCCCTTTTTTTTTTTTTTTAAAACAGTGTTTCTCTGCGCATCTCTGACTGTCCTAGAACTCTCTAGGTAGGCCAGGGTGGCCTTGAACTCAGAGATCAGCCTGCCTCTTCCTCTTGAGGGTTGGGACTAAAGGCATGAGCCACCACTCCTGACTACATTTTTAAATTGGCTATTAGAAATGACTCTCTTTGGCTCAGTTGATAAAATTGCTTCCTGTACAGGCCTGATGACCTGAAGTCCATGGGAAAAAGCCAGATATGCTGGCTCCTGTCTAATCCCAGCACTCCTACTTCCAGATGGGAGGTGGACACAGAAGAATTGGTCCAAAGCTTGTGTAAGCAGCAGCAAAAATAACGGGAGACCCTACCTCAAAACAAAGTCAAAGGGTAGAGATGTCTGCCACCAAGCCAGGCAACCTGAGTTCAAGCCTTGGGATCCATTGGTAGAAAGAGAGAGCTGACTCCTACAAGTTGTCCCCTGACCTCTAAATGGGTGCTGTGGTATGTACACACACACACACACACACACACACACACACACACACACACTAAATTAATTAATTAATTATTTTATAAAAACCATATTTTTTAAAGAAATAAATTGAAGAAGACATCAGAAGATGGAAATATCTCCCATTCTCATGAAATGGTAGGACAAATCTTGTGAAAATGCCCATCCTACCAAAAGCAATCTATAGGTCTAAAACTTCATATGAAACCACAAATATCCCAGGAGAGAAAAAGAAAAAACAGCCCTGAATAATAAAGGAACTTTTGGAAGTATCACCATCCCTGATTTCAAGTTGTATCACAGAGCTATAGTAATAGAAACAGTATGGTATTGATATTAAACACACACACAGGTTGATCAATGGAATAGAACTCAAGAGCAGATATAAGTCCTAAGGATACTTGGTTTTTGAAAAAGAGTCCAAAAATACACACTGGAGGAAAACCCAGTATCTTCAACAAATGATTCTGGTCAAACTGGATAGCTGCATGTGGAAGAATGAAAATATATATCACCTTGCACAAAACTCAGCTCCAAATGGACCAAAGACCTCAATGTAAGGTCAGATGCCCTGAATCTGATAGAAAATAAGGAATAGGCTTGAACTCCTTGGCACAGGAAAGGGCTTTCTGAACAGGACACTAACAGCACAGGTACTAAGAACAACAATTAATAAATGGGATTTTACCAGGCAGTGGTGGCCCACAACTTTAATCCCAGCACTTGTGAGGCAGAGGCAGATGGATCTCTGAGTACAAGGTGAGCCTTTGTCTCCAGAGTGAATTCCAGGACAGCAAGGGCTACATAGAGAAACCCTGTCTCAAAAAACAAAACAAAATGTTGTTGACGATGATGATGATGATGATGATGATGATGAAGATGATGAAGAATGGGCTTCATGACACTGAAAACCTTCTCTACAGTAAAGAATACTATCATTTGAACAAAGTGGCAGCCTACAAAATGGGGACAAAATTCTTTACCAATTTTACAGCTGACAGAGGGTTCGTATGTTGAATGTACAAAGAAATTGAACATTGAGGAAAAAAAACTCAATTTAAAAAAGGAGTACAGAACAAAACACTGAGTTCTCAAAAGATGAAACACAAATGTCTAAGAAACACTTTTAAAAATGTTCAACATCCTTAGCCCTCAAGGAAATACAAATTAAAACCATTTTTAGATTTTATCTTTGTAGCTGGAAGTTTTCCTGTGTCCCACCTGGTCCGCAGCTGCTCAGACCCAAGTAAACACACACAGGCTTATAGTAATTAAAACTGCTTGGCCATTAGCTCAGGCTTACTACTAACTAGCTCTTACACTTACACTCAGCCCATTTCTGTCCATCTATATGTTACCACACATTCTGTGGCTTTACCTGTGTGCCATTACATGCTGCTTCCTAGATGGTGGGCTGGCATCTCCTCACTCAGCCTTCCTCTTCCCAGAATTCTCCTTGTTTGCTTATCCCACCTATACTTCCTACCTGGCTACTGGCCAATAAGCATTTTATTAAAGCAGTGAACAAAAGCATTATTCCACAGCATATCTTACTCTAGTCAGAATGGCCAACATTGCTAAAACAATTGACAGTTCATGCTGATGAGGATTCAGGAAAAGGAGAATACGCATTCCATTGTTGGTGGGAGTGCAAACTGGTATAGCCATTAAGGAAATCAGTGTGGCATTTTCTCGGGAACCTGGAAATAAATCTATCATAAGATCTTCTTGGGCATATGCCCAAAAGATTCTACATCTTTTTTTGTTGGTTTGGTTTTTTTTTAAGATTTACTTTATTTATTATGTATACAGTATTCTGTCTGCATGTATGCCTGCACACCAGTAGAGGGCATCAGATCTCATTACAGATGGTTGTGAGCCACCATGCTGTTGCTGGGAATTGAACTCAGGACCTCTGGAAGAGCAGCCAGTGCTCTTAACCTCTGAACCAACTTTCCAACTCAGGACTCTACATCTTCCTATAAAAATATTTGTTCATCTGTGTTCATTATTGCTCTGGTTCATAATAGCCAGAAATTGGGAAAGCCTAGATGTCCATCAACTGATGAGTGGGTAATGAAAATGTTGTACATTTATATAATGGATTGTTATTCAGCTGTTAAGAAAAATAAAATTTAAAAATTTTTTTAAAAATTAAAAAAAAAAAAAAGAAAAGAAAATTGCCGAGAGGTGGTGGTATATGCACTTGGGAGGCAGAGGCAGGTGGATCTCTGTGAATTCCAGGCCAGCCTGGGCTACAGAGTGAGTTCCAAGATAGCCAGGACTGTTATATAGAGAAACTTTGTCTTGGAAAACCAAGAGAGAGAGAGAGAGAGAGAGAGAGAGAGAGAGAAGGCAAAAAGAAAGAAAGAGGAAATGGTGATATTTGCAGGTAAATGAATGGAGCTAGAAACAATCACCCTGAGTAAGGCAATCCAGATCCAGAAAGACAAATATTGCATGTTTTTCTTATATGTGGGTGTTGGCTTTTTGAGCTTTGGATACATGTGATATATGTGTTTCAGTTAGAATAACCACGGAGACTGAGTAGCTGGTCAGGGACCAGTGGGGAGGAGGGAATCTTCCAAGGAAAGTGAAATCCAATATGGTGGCAGAGAGAGATAAAGGGAAGCCAGAATGGGAGGATTAGTGAGGAGGGGGATGGGAGAGAAGGGTAAAGGAGGGAATATGGGAGGGACAACGAACACTACAGAAGCTCCTTAAAATATATAGATATATGAAAGGAATTTAAATCGAGTCAGCGCATAACGGGGGAGACAATGCCCCAACTAGGCATCTTATGCTCCCAAGTAAAACCTCCAGGAATGGGCTACAATCTTGTTGATTTGTTAGACCAAAGGGATCCCGTCGATGTCTTCAAATATCGAAGGCTGTTGTCCAGGCTGTGGGTTACTCTCCACAACTTGATGGTAAGGTCCTACTGTTGAAGACCCCGCTCACTTATGTCATAGAACATGAGAAATTGAGCTGCTGTCCAGGGAGAGGTGTCACCCCTTCCGGAATAGTGTAGGCGGGACAAGGAGGAGAATAAAGCTGGGAAGTGGAAGGCTGAGTCAGAGAGACGCTGCCGGCCGCCACGATGAGAAACAACATGTGAAGATGCCGGTAAGCCACGAGCCATGTGGCAAGGTATAGATTTATGGAAATGGATTAATTTAAGCTGTAAGAACAGTTAGCAAGAAGCCTGCCACGGCCATACAGTTTGAAACCAGTATAAGTCTCTGTGTTTACTTGGTCGGGTTTGAGAGGCTGTGGGACTGGCGGGTGAGAGAGATTTGTTCTGACTGTGGGCCAGGCAGGAAAACTCTAGCAACAAATGGCGCCCAACGTGGGGCAAGAGTTTCCACCTAAAAACTGAAAAAAAAGATTCTAAAACGGAACTAAAAACAGTTCCTAATTGTCTCTCTCAAATGAGCGGCAGCTGCTGGTTTGAGCTACTGGCGGGTTCCTAGTGTGCGTGCTCGACCCGCCGTATGGCGGGAATGAGGCCTCTGCAAATGGCACATTAAGCTACATTATGGATTTAGCCTTTGCTAGTACAAAACAAAAAAAAGAGGTTTCTGGACTACACGCTGCTTGGATAAAAGCATAGACCCACGATAGCTCCCAGAGCTGATGGTAAACGTAGCCATGCTGGGAAGCTGAGGTGGGCGGAGCCAGCAGCCACAGCTGCTGCAGTTTAGGGCAATAGATTCACAATAAGACAGATTCAGATGTAATAGTTTACAATATGTGTAAAAGATACGTAGGCTTAAAAGAGACAAAAAAGATGATATATAGAGTTATAGAAACAAATACATAGTTTTAAAAAATAAAGTCTTTAAAGAGACAATAAAGGTAGTATAAAAAATAAGCCACGTAAAAATGGATATTACACAGAGAATCTGGATTGTGTTGTCTTTGGGACTTTTAACTACAAAAAAACATTTCATTGTAAAAGCTGTTGAGTTACGCCAAAATGTATATTTTAAAGGTATCTTGACTTCAAAATTTAAATATAAGGATATGTTACTTTGGAAAGGAGACTCTGCTTTTGTTCCCACAGAAAGCCAGAGGCTATGGATTTGTTCAAGATTAAGACACATCAGGTTTGACCAGCCAAGACCCCCTAAAAGGTCTCCGATGACACCATGGCCCAGATGATCCAACATCCAGAACCGTTTCAAGGCAACTGGCTCAGATGATACAGCCTCACGGACTACTCCATGATCCTAAAATTTTCTTTGTATCCCCATAAGATACAGCGCCCCCTCCAGCAGAAAGTAGTAAGAGAAGCTAGGCCCAAATTCCCAAATTGTATGTAATTTTATTTTGTTAAGGTTAAAACCTTCCTTTTTAAAAAAAAAATGGGGGAAGTGCTATGGGATGTTCTGTATGTCAAATGTGTTGCTGATTAGTCAATAATTAAAACACTGATTGGCCATTGGCTAGGCAGGAAGTGTAGGCGGGACAAGGAGGAGAATAAAGCTGGGAAGTGGAAGGCTGAGTCAGAGAGACGCTGCCAGCCGCCACGATGAGAAACAACATGTGAAGATGCCGGTAAGCCACGAGCCATGTGGCAAGGTATAGATTTATGGAAATGGATTAATTTAAGCTGTAAGAACAGTTAGCAAGAAGCCTGCCACGGCCATACAGTTTGAAACCAGTATAAGTCTCTGTGTTTACTTGGTCGGGTTTGAGAGGCTGTGGGACTGGCGGGTGAGAGAGATTTGTTCTGACTGTGGGCCAGTCAGGAAAACTCTAGCAACAGAATAGTGTTAATGGTTCTGGAAAGTACTCTCTGCTCTCCTGGAAGAGAAAAATAATCAAAATCCTCCCCCTCCTGCCGGGCAGTGGGGGCACACTCTTTTGATCCCAGCACTCGGAGGTAGAGGCAGGTGGATTTCTGTGAGTTCAAGGCCAGCCTGGACTGGAGTTGAGTCCCAGGATAGCTAGGGCTACACAGAGAAACCCTGTCTCAAAAAACCAAAATTCTCCCCTCAAGTCTCAGGGATCTCTGTGGAAGTGGAGGCAGAAAGTTTGTAAGACCCAGAGGTGATGGAGGACTCCAAGGAAACAGTGTCCTCTGGACACAACAGAGCTGATACACTTAGGAACCACAGAGACTGGGACAGCATGCCCAAGGCCTACACAGGTTCCAACCAGACAGAATCCCAGCACAAAAAAGGGGAAGTGGACACAATTTCCCCCACCCCCAACCAAGAAGCTATTTGCAATTGATACTAGCTGGGAAAGGGAAAATCATTTTTTTTCCAGTGGCACTCTATATACACTAGATATATCAACCACACTCTAGGGAAGGCCCCATGCCCAGGAGTAGTTTGCCAACATCAAAAGGAATCCATGGTTTGTGTGTGTGTGCTTTTTGTTTGGGTATTTTTTTTTTTTTTTTTTTTTTGTCTTACAGGCCTTTTGTTGTCTATTTTGATTTCCTTTCCCATTTTGGGAGGTGGCCAGGAGAGAACATGAAGCTAGGTGGGTAGAGAGATGGGAAGGATCTGGGAGGAGCTGGGGAGGAGAATATGATTAAAATATCTCCTATGAAAAAATTTAAGTAATAATAAAAAAAGAAACAAAACCCAAACAAATCTTTAAATCAGGCATGGTGGTACATGCCTATATTCCCAGCTCTTGGGAGCTAGAGGCTGGAAGATTATTCATCTGAGGTCAGCCTAGGCTACATAAATTGGTCCTGTCTCAAAAACAAACAGCAACAAAAAAGATAGGACCATATTTATAAGCAAATTCTATTTCCTAACTGGTTATTTATTATAAATGTACAGAAACTCTGTAGGATGGAAATTGTGTAGAAAAGCAAATTATTTCAAGCATCAACAAGTCTCACAGAGCTCTCGTTAGTTCAAATGCTCAAGCTGCACATTATTTGGGGTTTCTGTCCAGTTCATCATCTGAGAACAGCGCTTTCTTCCATCTCTCCTTTCTGGAAGGTCTGGGGTGCACAATGGGACAATGGTAGCCCTGCAGGTCCAGAAAGAAAACAGTATGTAATACTGAGTTCTAAATAACTGTGCGCCCATTTTATATGAATTCACTGTAGTGTTTAAGTGGTCATAGTCCAAATATACACATAAGATACAAAAATAAGGTAGAATAACAGATCTGAACTCCATTTGTGAGATGGATTCTACACATCTCTTCTGGGGAGAGTTCAGAAACCCGCCCATTATCTTCAGTGCCCAGATGGTGGATGTGGCATCCTCACTATATAAGCAAATCTCTGGCCATAAGGAGTGTGGAGGGGTTGGTGACTTGGCAGCTTCCTCTCCCTTTTTCTGAGATTCGTGGAGTTTAGAATCAAAGGCTTCTGAGAAAGCCACAGTAACGTGAAGAAAATAAGGAGCCCATCCCTGTGGGGTTCAGGGGAGGACTATGTGATTTGCATGGTGAGTGAGACACGTTGGAACTTGTTAAACACAACATTCATGTTGGCACCTAAGACCATTCCCAAATCGTGGGCAAGTTCTTGAATTCTGGGACTCCATAGTCCTTCGTGCTGCAGCTACAACAGAGTTAGCATGGCAGGCGCCGGCTTTGTTCATTGAGGAAACTTCCTTCAAAAAAGTTTTTTTTTTTTAATGCCCTTAAGCTCCAATAAAAAAAAAAAGCTCAAGCAGGTGCTGGTACCACTGTGTAGGACAAAGAGACAAGAGCCTATCCCCAACATGCCAGGGTTCCTAGTCCCCGAGGAACCACACACTACACACTCACATCCCTGAGTGCTGACTCAGTCTACCCCCTGCATATGAAGTCACTGGAACTACTGTAACAAAATACATTAGACTGCATCGGTTAAACAGCCAAAACTTATTTCATCACAGTTCTGGAGGTTAAAAGTCCAAGAAAGACCACGGTGTTGGCAGAGGTCGTTTCCTGTGAGACCTCTCTCCTGCCTTTCAGATGACCACCTTTTTGCTGTGTCCTCCCGAAGCCCCTTCTCAAGGATACCTGGCCATTGATCCCCTCTCCTGTGACGTCATTTAACTTCTGTTTCCTCCTCACACACTGTTTCCTAGTACAGCCACGCTAAGATATGGCTCAGTGGGTACAAAAGTGCTTGCTAAGTACTGTTGACAACCCGAGTTTAATCCTCTGAACCCAAGTATGTGCGGAAGGAGAAAACCAACTCCACAAAGGTGATCTCACGAGCACACTGTGAAACACAAGCTCAAACCACATAACAAAGAGAAAGAAAGAGAGAGAGAAAGAAAGAAAGAAAGAAAGGAAGGAAGGAAGGAAGGAAGAAAGAAAGAAAGAAAGAAAGAAAGAAAGAAAGAAAGAAAGAAAGAAAGAAAGAAGGGAGGGAGGGAGGAAGGAGGGAGAGTGAGAAAGAAAAGAAAGAAAGAGCTTTTTAAAAAGTTGCAAGGATAATTACACTAGAGGTCAGAACTTCAACAAATTTTGAGGGTACACAATTTAGTTCATATGCATCCCCCCCTTTTATTTTGCATAGAGAAAACTGAGGCTCCAAAAAAGATGATTCCTCCGAGCACTCTTTTTGGAAGTTTGGGGTTAAGCCTACACCAAACAGAATATGTGGTTCTGAGCTCAAACTCTGCTGGTCGCTGAGTGAGGTCCAAGACTTCATTCCCCTGACCTCTGCTCAGATCCAGCATTCCAGCCTCCAGTGCTCTGGGAATTGGCAGTGATCTCCCAGAGCACCCTGGGGAGCACGCAGATTGGCAATGTGATTTTCCACTAGATTGGAGGAGATGAACTTGAACACAGTCCACTTGGAAAGTGTGGTCTTCGCACACAGGCCTGAGGAATGCTCATGAGGAATGGGGGACACTGAGGTTTCAAATTCACGATTGTCCTGCCTCTGGCTCTTAGGGCATGGGAGCTTTGCCTCTCGGGGATCTCAGGTACCAGAACAGGGCACAGCCACAAGTGTGGTATAGCCCAGTTAGAAGCCAGGTCTGTTTCACTTCCAGCCTTGAGTCCACCCAGTCCTGCTCGGTCCTCCCTTGTAGCCTCTCAATTCTCCAGATCTGGAGAAGGGACCTCTGCAGAGGCTGCGCTGGGCGGCTTCCCACACTTGGTCAGCCCTGGTGTCTCTCTCCTGGAGGAAACACAGAGAAGGGAAATGAATACTGAGCTTCTCCAAGGCTGCTTCAGGAGCCAAACAGATCAAACGTCGTGCGGTGCCGGCTCAGGGCTGGAATGTCCCAGGCTGTCTTTGCCCAAGTCCAGGAGCGGAAGCCATGACAGCTAAGGGGATTTGTGGAAATTCCTTCGTGCATTGTTACCAGGCAAAGGAAGTGGTTTAGAGCCGAGCTCTCAATTTCTGCCCTGGGGAACCAAGGCCAGTTTCCGATTCTGGAACTTTTTTTTTTTTTTTTTTTTTTTTTTTTTTTTTTGGTGGGAAATTGAAGGGAGTGTTTCAGGTCCTGAGTGGAGAGGGGCCCCCAGATAACCCCCACCTCCTTCCCAGAGGCTAAGGAGGCGAAGGATCCACTGAGCCAGACAAAATAGCCCCAGAATCTGTTCCTTTTCTTTTTCCTTCCACTTTGGGGCGGGTGGCTCAGAGCCGAGTCGAAGGAACAGAAATATTTTTTTTCCACGACTGCTGGTATTTGCTTCTCGCGCAACCAGCAAAAGCAGATTAGAGAAATCAGTTGCATTTTTCAGTCTGGGCTTGCCTTCTGGACTGGACCTCCTCACACTCGGTCTATGGGGTTCCATGACAGCCCCTGCCACCCTGGAGAGATTACTGGGCTTGTGTCTCTGCCATGGCTGTCCAGGCCTTGCCAGCTGATGAGTCACCTCCGAGTCTCTTAGGGAGGTCGTGATTAACTGGTCAAAAAAGATGCACATACATCTGTACATGTGTCTACATACGGAACTGCCTACCTACACGCTTAGCTATGTGTCCACACTTGTATGAACTGGGGCTGGCTTCCATCCTGTGGCTGTTCTGGGGCTCCTGTCTTTGGCTCCGTAGGAACCCTCAGCATGGCATGGGAAAAGGGGGAGGCTGGCTTTTCTGAGGCCAGCTTAGGTTCCCCTGGAAGCTCTAGCTAGGAGCCAGATCCGAAGTTGTACCAGGCAGCTCCACCCAGGCCCTGCCAGGGAAGCCTTTCCCAGCAAACTGCCTTTGAGGTGCGACATAAATCTTGCAACGAAGGGGGGACGTGTAGGCTCCCAAGGTCCTTGGGTTCCCACTGCACCTCTGCTTAGAAAGCCAGGATGTATCAGTGTCGGGGAGACTTACTCAAGATCGTCTGGACAGGAGGCGCCCACCCCAAGCCCTGTCCTTCGCCCTCGGTTCTTTCCTTTCTCCCTCCTTCCCCTGCCTTCCTTCTCTTTATTTTGTGCATAAAAGCAATCTTCAAGCACCCCCTCCCCGACAATCTCAGTCTATCTGATTCAACTAAGCCTGAGATAGGAGGATTTGAGAAGCCTCAGGCCAAGGACCAGAGTCTCCTTCTCTACCTCCACCTCTGGGCTCCGAGAATGGCCGGGGCGGATCGGTTCCATTCCCCCCCTCCCCCCCCAGTCTTTTCCTTCTCTGTGGCTGGAGCCCAGGCAGTGGGCTAGGGCTGCGAATGCCTTGAGAAACGGAACTCTGGGTCACATGTTAAGCCGCACATTCTATTTGGAAGAATTATGTCAAAGTTAAGAAAGTATTTTCAGGGGGAAGGGGGGGGGCTGTTTTATGCTGGTCTGTAAAGGTTTCTGGGAAAGACACAGGCTCCCAACGAATAAAATATGAAATTTTCAAAGTCAACATTCCTAATGCCCGAGTACACTTTAGGACTATGAAAACTTCATGTACAATGATATGTTGTTATGAAATAAATCGTACTGAGCAGTGAGTTGTAAGAGGGCATTTTATGTTCTATTTTTATTTCCACATGAGGTTTATTTTTGCTCTGACGTTTTATTATAATTTCTTCCTCTGGTAGGTAAAGTGCTTGGGAAGTTAATTTAAACCACCCCGTGTCTCTCTCTCTCTCTCTCTCTCTCTCTCTCTCTCTCTCTCTCTCTCTCTCTTTCTCTGTGTGTGTGTGTGTTTTAATATTTGTTTAAGCTTTTATTGAGCTTGTCAAGCCAGTGTGCAAAAAATGCAGCCGACAAGCCCTTTTTCCTTGGGTGGTGCCTGCCCATTAATACTAGGTGGTGACAACAAGATTCGCACACTCTTCAGATGGGGGATTATTCTGGGTTTTCAAGGAAATTTGAGCCACCTGTTTCAGAAACCTCTTACTGCCTTAGTGAGATGACGCAGGGTGTCTCCCCACTCAGCTGTCCCTCAGAGTTCCAGTCCTTGGGCTCCTTCCGGGCTGGCAGGGCCCTGCAGGCAGGGGCAATTTGCAGCATTAGTGAAGACCTAAGCTCTGAGTTGCCACCGCACCCCCCACCCCCCACCCCCCCACCCCCCACCCCCAGCTTGTGGCTTGGCCTCAGCCTGGGCCAGTAGAGCAGCTGCCTCCTATCTGCACAAAGGGAACTTTCCAGATCCGCAGCAGGCTGGCTTCCCTTGGGTTAGGGCTGCCCAGTGTGAGCTGTTTATCATGGACAGCAGACCAACATGGGATCACCTTGGAGGAAGTGAGTTGAGAGAGCCAATTGTGCGGCCTACGTGTCGGGGAGCCACGCTACCCACAAAATTTGGCCAAGGGGAAAAATAGAAAGTCAACATTTTCCAGCAGGCTGAGAAGGTGATTGAGTATTCCTGGAGCTCGGGATTCTGGTAGCATGGTCCTTGTGGGGGGTGAGGCATGGAAGGGGCGATGGTGGGGACTCTGTCTGACCCATGTGAGGCTCAGAGGAGGAGGGATAAGTCAGGGAGGAGCCTTCCCTGTCCCATAATCCACGTTCTCCACCCTGACAAGGAAGCTCATCAAACCTAACTCCGGCAGTCACCAGGCTCGTCCTGTTCCACCTGGAAGGAGTCTAGACGATGACGGACTCAAGGCCTTCAAAGTGTGGTCCAGCCACACACAGCATCAGCATCTCCTGGGAGCTGGTTCCTAATACAAACACATATTCTTAGGCCTTAACCCAGACCCGTGAAATCAGCGGTTCTGGGTTGGGGCCCAGCAGGAGGTCCTTAAGAAAGCCGTGGGTTGGGGCCCACTCTGAGAAGCAGCCCAGTCAGTGGGGAAATCACTCAGTGGGGGAAACTGAGGTCTGGGGTGGAAGATAGGGAAGTAACTCATGACTAATTTTGTGTGGCAGCACTCACACAGACATTTCTATCAAGCTGGTTCCTACCTCTTCTCCTAGTTCAGATGATCATGTCTTTGCATCCCACCACGGGCCACAGTTGATGGGGTTCTCCTGCCTCCCCCAACCCCCACAGCTCCTGGGCTCTAGTTCCCTCAAAATGCTGAGCGCTCAGATGCAGGCTTTCTACTCTGCTGTGAATCATAGTGCTTAGGAGGATTGTCCTGAGCTCTAAGAAGTGTCCAGATCCCTCACAAGCTATGGTAGCCAGACTCTGGCTCCTGCCATCTTGTCCCCCTCTAAGCCAGGGCTCCATATCATCTCTGCTGACCAGCAACACTCTCTGCTCCAGGTGCCAGTGTCCCCCAGAGACAGCCTCCTGATTGGTGAGGATAGGGGTGGGGGGTGGGGCGGCAATGGACAGGTCCAGTCTGGCTTGGAAGCTCCAAAACATCAGCTTGAAAAGATGACTCAGGCCAACCAGATTCCTTTTCTGAGATTTTAGAACTGGGAAACTCAAAGATTAAGACCATTGACAAGCCAGGCGGTTGGTGACACATGCCTTCAAACCTGGCATTCAAGGAGGCAGGAGGATATCTACGAGTTTGAGGTCAACTTGCTCTACAAAGCAAGTTCTAGGACAGCCAGAGCTGTTACACAGAGAAACCCTGTCTTGAAAAACAGAGAGAGAGAGAGAGAGCATTAACAATGAAAACAACATCAAAGGTGAATGGCTATTTGAGATTTCATAACATAGAATGGGTCTGCGCCATCCCAGGGAAGAAACTGACAGAAGAATCGGGGGGGGGGAAACAGGTAAAGCCCAAGTAAAGCTCTCCCCTCCCCTACACCTTGTCTCCTCCCCATAGCTTGTGCTTTCCTCATGTCTCACTTCTCTGAGGTTCCTGTCCTTGGTTGGATCTGTCTTGGTTCTGTTGCTGTTGATAAAATAGCTCTACCAAAAGTAACACTTAGAGAGAAAGAATTTATTTCATCTCACATCTTGTAGTTCATTATCTAGGAAAATCAGGGCAGGAACTCAAGGCAAAAACCTGGAAGCAGCCGGGCGGTGGCGGTGCACGCCTTTAATCCCAGCACTCGGGGCCAGAGGCAGGCGGATCTCTGTGAGTTCGAGACCAGCCTGGGCTACAGAGTGAGTTCCAGGAAAGGCGCAAAGCTACACAGAGAAACCCTGTCTCGAAAACCCAAACCCAAAACCAAAACCAAAACAAAAACCTGGAAGCAGGAACTGATGTGCAGAGGCCATGGCGGAGTGCTGCTTACTGGCTTGCTCAATCTGCTTTATTCTAGCACCCAGGACCATCTGCCCAGGGGTAGCACAGTCCAGTGAACTGGGCCCTCCTACATCAATCACCAATCAAGAAAAAATGTTCCACATTCTTGCCCAAAGGCCGATGTGGTGGGATCATTTTTCTGTTAAGGTTCTCTCTTCCCAAGTGACTTGAGCCTGTGTCAAGTTGATATAAAACTCGCCAGCACAGGAACGCTTTCCATAAGGGGCAGAGTGTAAATAGTTTAGGCTTGCCAGCCCCATGGTCTATCCTGACCCTACTCAGTGCAGCCTTCTCAGAGAAGAAGCAGCCACAGACAATACGCAGAGACATCAGCACAACGTTGTAACAGTAAAACTCCTCCCCAAAGCAAGTGACCATCTTGCCAGCGAAGCTTTACCAAGTCCTGTGCTAGGTTGAAGCTTTTAGACTGCAAATCCCACCCCAGTCTTCTTAAGTCCAGTCCAGATCTCATCTGGCTGGGGGTCTTCATGAGAAGAATGTATACACTATGGGTCATATGTTCCTAGGTACTCTCTGTTCTCATAAAGTTCATCTTTGGCTGACCAGCTACCCCTGAATCCTGGAAGACGTCCCAAATCCAAAGTGCCAGATGGTTCAGCCAACAGATTAGCACAGCAAGGTATCTGTGAGGCCGGGGCATCCTCTAAGCTCAGGTTAGATGAGCTTGCAGCAGTTTACAGAAAAGAAAGGCGGGCAGTGAGATAGCTGTGTGGGTAAAATCGCTGGCTGAGCAAGCCTGCCAACCTGAGTTTGATCTCAGAAACCCACAGTGGGAGGAAGGAACTGATCCCTGAAAGAATGCGCACCTGGGCTCACACACATGAATAGGAAAATCACCCCCCCAACCCCCCCACCCCCGTAAAAGGAAAACTGAAAGGAAGCTTCACCACTGCAGAATACATAAGGGGTCCATATTATAAAAATCCACATTCTTTTTCTTTTAAGTCACCATAACAAATGTCTGAAAGAAACAGCTTCAATGGGAAAGATTGACGCTGGCCCAGGGTTCCAGAGGGATTTTAGTCCATTGTGGTGAGGAGGCTTGGTGGAGTCCATGGTGGCAAACAGCAACGTGGAACCTCCCATGTGGTGGCAGACCAGAAAGCAGAGAATGGCTTGAACTAAGGCAAGAGCCGCCTCCATTAGCCTATTTCAGCCGCCAGACCCCACTGCTAAAAGGCTCCCTGGTCTTCAAAATAATACGCTAGGGACAAGAATTCGAAACACGGGTCTGTGAGGGACATGGAAACTGTGGCAGTCTGGTAAAATCCTGCCTCATTTGAGTAAGGTAGGTGACAGCCTAGACTCAGATCTTTATCTCTTTACATTTTATTTATTTATTTATTTATTTTGGCTTTTCCAGGCAGGGTTTCTCTGTGTAACCCTAGCTGTCCTGGAACTCACTCTGTGGACCAGGCTGGCTTTGAATTCACAGAAATCCTCCTACCTCTGCCTCCCGAGTGCTGGGATCAAAAGTGTGGACCACCATACCTGGCTAGACTCAGATCTTGTTCATTATTCTTTGGGGATCTGGTTGATGTCAGCTTTTCCAGTTCTTAGTTAGCTGAACTTTTCAAGATGCAAAATATCCCCTCCCCCTTTTAAGATTGGTAATGTTGATCTGTTGGGGGAAATTATTATTTTAAATTAATGTCCAGAGGGGCTAGGAGATGGCTGAAGGGGTAAAGTGCTTACTGTACAACATGAAGACCTGAGTTGGGAATCACTGTGACCCATGTGAAAGCTGAGCACAGCAGTGTGTACTTATAACCCCAACACAGTGAGGGATTGGAAACAAGATGGGTGGGTCCCTGGGGCTTCCCAGCAAGCCACACTAGACAATCAGTGACCTCCAGGTTCAGCGAAGAGACCTTGTCTTAAAAAATAAGATGGAGGGGCTGCTGGAGAGATGGCTCAGTGGTTAAGTACCCTAGCTGCTCTTTGAGAGGACCCAGGTTCAATTCCTAGCACCCACATGGCAGCTCACAACCATCTGTGACTCCTGTCCCTAGGATCTGATGCCCTCTTATGGCTCCCACAGGTACTGCATGCATGTGGTACACACGCATTCGGGCAAACACTAATACACATAAGTCAAAAATAAATAAATTCTATGCCAGGTGTGGTGGCACATACCTTTAGCCCACCACTAGGGAGGCAGAGACAAGTGGATCTTTGTGAGTTTGAGGTCAGCCTGGTCTATAGAGTGAGTACCAAGACAGCCAGGGCTACATAGAGAGACCATGTCTTGAAAACAATGTAAATAAATAAATAAATAAATAAATAAATAAATAAATAAATAAATAAATAAATAATAACAATAATAAGGTAGAAAGTTGATCTCTGGTCTACACACATACATGCACTGGCACATGCACCACACACATATGTGCACACATATACCATGCAACACATACGGGCAATAACGTAAAATCAGATTCAACCCACAGGGGCCAGTTTGTCCTTTGACAAGCTATGACAACACTGGGCTGAGCTTGCTTGGGTCCGGTTGGCTCCTCAGTGAAGACTCCTGTGTTGATCTCTGAGCTCTTGCAATGGAAAGGGAATCCAGCGTGCACCAGGTGGCAGGAACAGAGCTGAGCTGTAGCCGTACGTGAAGCTGGCAGGTGTGGGAAGTCGAAGCTGGCCTCGCCAACACTGCTCTCCACTCACTCACGCATCCGCTGGCTCCTCCACTGGCTCCTCAGTGGCATCCATCTGTGGCTGCAGTGTGGGTAAGAGGCTCTGCTAAGAAGCCAGCCGCGCTCGGGGTGTCTAAGTCAGAACGTGAGTCGGGAACCCATGCTGCCACGTGCTGGCTTTCAGCTCTCCCTTCCAGTATATGCTGGGCATGGAACCACCCCCTTGTGAATCATGAGTTGTTGTGTTGAATTAAAGAAAATGTCCTCCTTAGGACGTAACAGGAAGAAATATGCTGTTCGCAAACCAAGATGTGTGCGACTGAAGGAAGAAAAGAGATAGAAACGGGTGGGTGGATCAGACAAATTTGCTCAAGGACGCTCAGATCCAGCAAAAGCTGGATCCTTTGATTGTGGTATACAGACATACATTCAGCAAACACTAATACACATAAAATAAAAATAAATAAAATCTATGCCAGGTGTGGTGGCACACATCTTTAGCCCCACCACGAGCGAGGCAGAGACAGTTGGATTTCTGGGAGTTTGAGGCCAGCCCTATCTACACAGTGAGTACCAGGACAGCCAGGGCTACATAGAGAGACCCTGTCTCAAAAAAATGTGAAAGATTCCTTCCAGAGAGTGTGAAGCCTTAGGCGAAGATCAGGGCCAAAAGTGCACATGGTCTGAGTGTGGCTGCCCCCCGCCGAGAGTTTGTCTGTGGCAGCATTTCCTGAGCCAGATGAAAATGGGTCTTGGATTATCCAGTGTCTGGTTTCAACTCAAGCCTCATCCTGCTTCTCATAGAGCAGGGCAGCTCATGGATAGCTAGTCCCCTAAGAGCTGTTTGTCCATCTCTCTATGGCCATTCCGAGTCAGTCTGATTTCTCACGCTAATGCTACCAATATGAGCCACGTCACTTTGAAGGAATGACTTCATCTCTTTGTGTGTCTGTTTTTCCATCGACAGAATGGGAACAGTCATGATACTTGCACTATTGGACTCTTATGAGATCAAAATGAGAAACACATTCCTTTCTTCCTAAGGAAAAGTTATTTTGAGATAGGTAGGGTCTTGTCACGTAGCGCAGGCTGCCTTTAGACTGGAATCCCCCCACCTCAGCCTTCTGAGTGTTGTGACTACAGGCATGCCATAGAGTGCCGATCCCATCCCCAAATATTTGAGTGCCTGCTTCTAGGTAATGGAAACAGCATAAAAACGAGGCAGACGATGTCCCTGCCCTCAACATGTTCATAGTCTCCCGTGTGTTCAGCAAGTATCAGGCACCATTTTTACCTCATTGTTGATGCTCTCTGCTACAAACGTTCCTACCCCCCAACTCCTGAGGAGGCAGACAGACACAAACAAGCCTAACCCGTGGCTCCTCAGTTTTGCTGGGCAAGCATGGTCTGAGCAGTCATCCTGGTGATATAGTGATGGGTTCTGAGAGCCCGCTCAGCCGGAGACAAGTTTTCAGAGCACCCGGACATAACACACACACCGATTATCTGAGGCTCCTCGACTTAGGCTTGTGTTGTTCACTCTCTCTGCTGGACTGACTCACTCTACTACAACATGGCCGGTGATGGTGGGGTATGACATCAAAGGCGGAACCTAAGACACTTCGCCGCCGTTCTAGCTCTTGGGGTGGGGTCACTCTCTTTAGGGGAAACCTGCCGCCGCATTGTGGAAACATTCAAGGAGCCCTGTGAAGAGGCTCAGATGGTAAAGAATCTAGGCCGCCAGGCGATGGTGGCGCACACCTTTAATCCCAGCACTCGGGAGGCAGAGGCAGGCGGATCTCTGTGAGTTCGAGGCCAGCCTGGGCTACCAAGTGAGTTCCAGGAAAGGCGCAAAGCTACACAGAGAAACCCTGTCTCAAAAAAACAAAAAACAAAACAAAACAACAACAAAAGAATCTAGGCCTCCATCCAACAGCCAGCAAGAGACAAAGCTCTCTTAGTAAGCATCCTCACAGTGAGCCGTCATGGAAGCTTCCAGATGCCTACAGCCGCTGCCTGCACCTAGACTACAACCTGACACAGACTGAGCCAGGACCCCAGTGAGAGCTGTTTCTTGAACCCCAACCCACAAAAACTTTGAAAGCATGAATGTTTGCTACTTAAGCCATTTTTTGGAGGTTCTTCATTACACACCAGTGGATAACAGCAATAGCGCCTTTACCCAGGACAGACCTTGCTAGAATCACTGTTCCAAAGACTGAGGTCCAAGTCTGCAGAATGTTCACACAGCCACCTCTCAGAGCACCCTGACTTCACATAGGAAGAAAATATCAGGGTGCGGGACTCTGGGAGACCCCTAGGGTGCCAAAGGGCTCACAGTCTCACTGGGGCAGAAATTACCCATTCAGAGTGATAGCATGCCGACCGGTACCAGGTGGGTACTCACTGTCAATGCCTGACCTGGAGGAGAGTGAGAGAGGAAGGTCCGAAGGTTCCGCTCCCACGGCAGACATTAGTGTCTAGGGCCCAGCTTTGTCCTGGTTTATCTGCTTGGGAATGGTGCTATCCCCAGCAGAGGATAATCCCCTGCATTTAGCAAGAGATGCTTTCAAGGGCCCGGGGAGGAGGGAAGCTGGAGGAGATGAGTTTTACTGAAGCCTCACCTGGCTATTCTCCAGTGGGCCAGTGTCCCTGGCCTCTCACTTCCTCATGTTCCCTTCCCACCCCCACCATGTGACCCTAAATCGGGCCACTCAGTTTATACCTTTTCCTGGACCAAGGAGCTCTTCAGTCCCCTCTTTTCTCCTCTTGTGCCCTACTTGGTTAATCTTAGGGGTCCTTCTTGGAGGGGCCACAGACTGCCAAACACTATTCCAGGTGTGTCTGTGAGGACGTTCCTGGGTGGGACCCATGTTGGATCTGTGGGTTGGGTAAAGCAGACCGTCCTCCTGTGTTAGGCAGGCTTCTCTAGAGACACAGAGTCAGTCAAATGAATACACAAGGGGGATTTACCAAAGTGGCTTCCTTGGTACACAGAGGTTGTCTGCACACTGGAGGTGCTGAGAATCCAACAGCTTCTAAGTCCATGAAGCTGGACGTCTCAGCAGTCCCAAGCTGGTGTTGAAGGCCTGGGGGATTCCTGGAGAGCCGCTAGTCTTCGGTCCATGATAGAAAGCCAAAGTAGCTGGGTTCACTGACAGCAGTGAACGGTGGTAGCAGCTGCAGCAGCGGTAGAGTGGATGTACTTATCAGCAGGAGGTGAAGGCAAGCAAGCAAAATGTAACAGCTTTCGCTTCAGCCTCCTTATATCTGGGTTGCTGTTCTTCTCTTACTAGGGGAGAGTCTTCCTTCCTCCGCTAATCTTTCTAGGAAATACGCCCACAGACCCACCCAGAGGTGCATCTTTTAGTTGATTCCAGGTCCAGTTAAGTTGACAACCAAGATCAATCATCACACCTCCCCAGTGTGGCTGAGCCTTGTGCCGTCACTCAAAGGCCCAAACAAAACACAAAGCTGCCCAAGAGGGGACTCCTCCTGCCTGCCAGCCTGGGAGACTGGTCTTTTCTGGCCTTCAGACTTCAGCTAAAACATTAACTCTTCTAGGGTCTCCTGGTCCTCAGGCCTTCAGACCTATATTGACGCCCTCTTGGGTGTCTAGCTTGCCAACCGCAGCTCTAGGGAGTCTCGGCTTCCATAATTATCTGAGACAATTTCTTCTTATATGTACTGTGGTGGTCTGAATGAGAACGGCCCTCATAGACTCATATGTCTGAGTGCTTAGTCCCCAACTGGTGAGCTGTCAGGGAAGAATCGGAGGTGTGGCCTTGTTGGAGGAGGTGTGGCCTTGTTGGAGGAGGTGTGGCCTTGTTGGAGGAGGTGTGTCACTAGGGGTAGGTTTTGAGGTTTCAAAAGCCCATGCCAGGCCCAGTCTTTCTTTCTATGTCTCTGCCTGCTGCCTGTGGATCAGGATGTGAAGCTCTCAGGTGCTGCTCCAGCCACTTGCCTGTCTGCTTCCTGCAACGATGATCATGGATTAACCCTCTAAAACTGTAAGTAAGCCCAAATCAAGTGCTTTCTTCTTCTATAAGAGTTGCCTTGGTCATGGTATCTCCTCACAGCCAAAGAACAGCAATTAAGACATGTGCGTATAGTATATGTGCATACACACACAGACATGTAGAATAGAACAGACTAAATATATGCTCACATGTATGTGTGTACATGTATAGATGTACATTTGTAGGTATATATTTCTGTGGAGAACCTTGAGGAACATACTATCTACTCAACCTGTCCACCTCTCTCCATTTCTGCAGTCACACCTGCTCCAGCCCACTGTGTTCTGTCATTCACACATTGTGTGACTCCCCATTGATCTCTGCAGTGGGTTGTTCACTCCCTCAAAGGATACGTCTTCCTGCTCACCACCCCCAGTAACTGCAAATGTCACCTTCTGTGGAAAGCTTGTCTTCAGAGACATAATTAAGGCAAGAATTCGGAGATGAGATCATCTCACATAAGGGGACAGGCCCTAAATCCCTTACAGAGAGTTGAGAAACACAGGTGCCCAGGGAGAAAGCCAGATGCAGACAGATGTGTGGTAGAGTGTTGCTGCTTTATAAGCCCAGGAGGGCCCTGGGTCACTGGAAGGGTGGCTCTGCACACACCAAAATGTCAGCCTTCTGCCCTCCAGAGCTGTGAGAGGATGAGTTCCCGGTGTTCTAAGCCCTGTGTTTGTGGTGGTTTGTCATGGGGACCCTAAAGAGATGGCTGGCTGCCTCCTTCTCACTTAGCGCACTGTGGTCAACACCTTCTCCTCCCTGCAGTCCAGGGGGTATTTCAAAGGAGCACACGGGTTCTCATGTCTGCTACGGAACTTCATCAGCCTCACTGCGTTCAGAATAAGTCACAAACCTTTTACATTGTCTATGGAGCCCTGCCCACATCTCACGGGTGCAGACGCTTCACGGAACACACCATGCTCCCTCACACCTCCGGTCTTTGCAATTGCTGTTCCCTCTGTGGAAGACACTCTTCCTCCAGATCTTATGAGAAGTGCCCTTTGTCAGACTTTAGGTCGCTTAAATATTAATGTCACAGACACCAACCACCTGCCCTGTCCAGAATGATCTTCGACTACACTCCTGTATTAATTACACTGTCACTGTGTCTGTGGCCTGGACACACCGCTTGTTTTCCCACTGTGGAAGTGGGGACTGGGTTTCTTTTCTTTCCCACTCCTCAGAAGTCTAGAAGAATGTGCAGAGTAACAAATGATTGTAAACACATCCGTGCACAAATTCTTCATTCCATTCATTCACAGGTCCTGCTCAATGACCAACGTCAGATTTTCTGGGTTTTGTATGTATTTTTTTTTTTATTTAAAGATTTATTTATTTATTGTGTACACAGAAGAGGGTGCCAGATCTCATTACAGATGATTGTGAGCCACCATGTGGGTGCTGGGAATTGAACTCAGGACCTCTGGAAGAGCAGTCGGTGCTTTTAACCTCTGAGCCATCTCTCCAGCCCCCTTTGTATGTATTTTTAAAAACTGAGTGATTCTCTGAATGGAATGAAATTGAACAGGTGAGATCGGTATTGGGTGAAAGTCGGTGACTGGTAGTTATTGTACTTTCTTTCAGCTCCCAACTACTTTCTCCCAGCGCCAGGAAGTAAGGCCAGAGCAGTGAGGAGAACCTGGGGACCCCCCCCCCCCCGACACACACACACACACCTGGCACCTACATATGAGCAGCATCCTACACACATCTTCATCCAAGGACAGCAGCACATTCTTGAAACAGCGGCTGGATCCCGTGTGTGTGTGTGTGTGTGTGTGTGTGTGTGTGTGTGTGTGTGTGTCCTCTCTGATCCCTGCTACACTGTGCCCCTTCAAAAATGCTGATACCAGCCAACAATGCCCTTCAAGTTTTAATACTTTAATTCCAAGTCTTTTCTTTGTTTCCCTGGACTAGGGATGTTAAGTGCTTCCTGAAGTGGCTACTTGCACGAAAAATGAGGGTGCTTTCCCTTTTCCCCCCTCAGTTACACACACATTAGTCCTTTGGATGCAGTTCTTGCTGTTAACATGGCTGCATGGCTCCTACCTCTCGTGTAGACCTTGACCGACTCAGCCTCCTTCCCACACCTGTCACCTTTTCTCCCAGGATCTCCAGAAAACTAATTTCTTATGCATCCACCAGAGAGCAAATGCTTCCTTAACTCCGGCCCTGTCCCTCTCTCCCCCGAGACAGGGTCTCTCTGTGTAGCTCGGGCTATCCTGGAACTCACTCTGTAGCCCAGGCTGGCCTCGGACTCACAGAGATCCGCCTGCCTCTGCCTCCCGAGTGCTGGGATTAAAGGCACACGACACCAAGCCTGCCCTTGTTTTGTCTTTGAAGTTAAACAGTCCCACCAGAAACCACCAAACGCTGGCAACACCCGTGGTAGTGATAGCTTGACTGTTATTGGTACCAAGCAAATTGCCAGGCTCTGGAGAGAGAATTGCTTTGTGTGGAAGGCGCTATTCTTCTCCTCCATTTTTCAGATAAGGAAACCGAGGCACGGGGTGACTTACTCAAGGTTGCGCAGGTAGTGGGGTGTCAGGACCAGAGTTCAAATCCAGGTACCCTGCTCCAACGCTGATAACAAGAACCCACCATTAAATGAGGAGAACTAGATAGGAAACATCTTTTTCTTTCTTCTTTTCCCCTTTGCCCTCTCTCTTCCTTCATCTTTATGTTTTACGTTTGGTTTGAATCAAAGGACCACGATATTCCTGTGAAATGTGCCGTAAAATGCCGGGCCCCTTCCTAGCCTCCCACAAACCCAGATTTCCCTCCCCAGGAGCTACTACTTGGTGAGTTCTCTTTTCTACTTTTCTTTTTTTAATTTATTTTATTACTTAGTATATAGGTGTGTTTTGCCTCATGTATGTCATCTGTCTGTCTACCACATGTGTGCCTGTTTCCCAAGGAGGTGGTGAGCCTCCCTGGGGGTGCTGGGAATCAAACCCGGGTCCTTTGCATGAACAACAAGTGCTCTTAACCACTGAGCCAACTCTCCAACCCCAGATTCTCTCTTCTCCACCAGCTTTGTATGTCTAAATAATAGGACTGATTGCCACTTTCTGATTTTCAATTTGTTTTGTTTTGTTTTTTGTTTTTCTGAGACAGGGTTTCTCTGTGTGGCCCTGGCTGTCCTGGAACTTGCTCTGTAGACCAGGCTGGCCTTGAACTTACAATGAAAAGGATTCCATTTTGAACATTATCTTTGGTTTCCTTCTCTTGAATATGACCATATACATCATTATAAACGCTGCATGCATTCTCTCTTCTGTCAGGCAACGTGTGGTTTTTTGTTTTTTTTTTCTTGCATTGCTGGGGATGGAACCCAGGTCTTTGCACGTGCTGGATAGACATCTCCCTCTAAGCTATACCCCACCCTAGATCACTCTTTCACATGGACTACAGCAACAGGCAAATAGCGTTTAGAAGTGTAGCGTGGGACCCAGGGCTTATTCCTTTCGCCTCTCTGTCCTTTCTCATCCACCCCTTCCTACCTATCAGTGTGGTTTGGTCTGCTGTTCATGAGCTCAGTAGGCAGCATTTAGATCATTACGGCTGTGGAAAGCTATTCTCGGCTGAGCCATGTGGTACTCGAAAATGTTGTTCTTCCCTGGCTAACTTGTGTTTTCTCTGGAGGTAACACTGTCCTGTCTGTTGTCGGTATGCTAGGAAATTCAACTTAGGGCACAGAAACCTATAGGCACCAGAAGTGCCTGGGAAGCCTCTAGCCATCTGCGTGCCTGGTTGGTCCCAGCCTTGTGCCAGGATCTCTTTCTCTCCCTGTGCTGTTGGATCCTCCACTGCCTCGTGGGTCATGTTTGGTGGTTCCTTGATCTGTGCTGAGATACCTCATTCGGTCCTTATTGTCAGTGAGAAGGTCTGGGTGGAGAATCGTTTTTCCTCAGCACACTCAAGTCCCATCTTTGCTTTCTTCAAATGTTCAGAGCTGCTGTCAAAGTGTTCATGTTAGAACTCTTTGTCTGAAGCCCATCTCCCACCCCCACCCCCCACCCCACCCCCGTCTTTGAATTTATTTTCTTCTTGTCCCCAATTTTCTGGAATTTCTCAGCAACGCGCTATGATGGGAACCTTTTTTCATGCATTGTTCAGAATACTCTGTGGATTCCTCTTGTTAAAAATATCTGTTGAGTGCTGAGAAGATGGCTTGGGTTACGAACCGGGCAAGGGTGAAGCTCAGATTTCAGATCCCCTGAGCCCGTGTGTACTGGCTCGTTTATGTCAACTTGACTCAAGCTGAAGTCATCTTGGAGGAGGGAACCTCAATTCAGAAAATGTCTCTATAAGATCGAGCAGTAGGCAAACCTGTAGGGCATTTTCTTAATTAGTGACTGATGGGGGCAGGGCCCGACCCATTGTGGGTGGTGCCATCCTTGGGCTGGTGGCCCTGGGTTCTCTAAGAAAGCAGGCTGAGTAAGCCATGGGAAGGAAGTCAGTAAGCAGTACCCCTCCATGCCCTCTGCATCAGCTCCTGCCTCTATGTTCCTGCCCCATTTGAGTTACTGTCCTGACTTCCTTTGATGATGAACAGTGCTGTGGAAGTGTAAGCAGGATTAACCCTTTCCGCCCCAACTTGCCTTTTGTTAACGGTGTTTCATTGCAGCAATAGTAATCCTAACTAAGACACCATGTAAACGTCTTACATTGGGGCTGGGTAGTGGTGGCGCACGCCTTTAATCCCACCACTTTGGAGGCAGAGGCAGGCAGACCTCTGAGTTCGAGGCCAGCCTGGTCTACAAAGCGAATTCCAGGACAGTCAAAGCTACACAGAGAAACCCTGTCCCCAAAAACAAAAACAAAAACAAACAAAAGGCCTGATGGGCGTGGCAGCCTGCCTGTAATTCCAGCCTCAGAAGTCAGAGATCACGGTCCCGGAGCAAGCAGACTATCCATATCTTCAGATTTGCTTGAGAGACCCTGCCTCAATGAATAAGGTGGAAGAGGGATTGAGGATGAGCCCAGCATCAGCTTCAGGCCTCCACATACACATAGGTGAGCTCACACACATACAAAAACACAAGCGTGCACACACATGAAATTGGAAAGGAAAAAGAAAATGACTTTCAGATTAAGTGTAGCTAATTGTGTTGCCCAGTATGCTTGAGGTTGTGGGTTCAGAATCCCAGCACCACAAACAAAACCTTCTCATCTCAATCTGTGATCATTGAATTTCCTTCCCTCCCTCTTCTCCTCCCTCCTTTTTCATCTCACCCCCACCCTCCACCCTCCCACCCTGCTCTCACTTAGCCCAGGTTGACCTTGAGTTCACTTTGTAGCAGACGATGACCTTGAGCTCCCAACTTTCTTCCCAAGTTCTGGGGACACAGAGGGACTTGCTCCCTGGCTTATACTGAGTTTTCCTTATGGTGACTTTGATTCTGTCACCTTAGGAGCTGGACTTATACTCCCCATTAGTCCCTTCTCGGCAAAGTGTCCGGCCAGAGTTGGCCACAAAGGACATTTGTGCCAGATTTGAAAGGCAGAAATCAAGCAGTGGCCACACCGTGGTGTCTGTAGCTTGTAGCCACCGTGGGCTGCACTGTACTCCCAACTTCGTGAGTGCTGTGGCTTCAGCTGCCCCAGGGTTCTGCTCTGCCTAGTGCAGGGGTCTGTGGTGGGGACAGGCACAGATTCTCCTGTGGGTCTCACAAAATTCAAACATGAGGTCCCAAAAGATACAGATTCCAGGGTCTGGAGAACTGGCTCACAAGAGCACAGGCTGCTCTTCCAGGGTTCAATTCTCAGCACACATAAGGCATCTCACAACCATCTACGATTCCAGTCCCAGGGAATCCCATTCCCTCTTCTTTTCTAGCCTCCTTGGGTGTTGCATGCATGTGATACACAGACATACGAAGCACCCATAAACATAAAATAAATAGTTAACTAATGGAAGAATTTTGTAAACCATGTGGATTCCAGTGCATCCTCTCAGGGGCCACCCTGTCCCTTTCCTTCCCGACTGTCAGTGTGTTGTAGAGTAAATACTTAAAGATGTATTACATTTGTTTATGCTGTGGAATATTTGTTTAATGATGCAAAGATGTGTTGCATTCTTTTATGTTGCATTTGTTTTACTCTGTGAAGCTGTGTTACTGTGCCTGTCTAAAACACCTGATTGGTCTAATAAAAAGCTAAATGGCCAATAGCAAGGCAGGAGAAAGGATAGGTGGGGCTGGCAGGCAGAGAGAATAAATAGAAGGAAAGAACCAGAGGAGGGAGGAGGGAGAAAAGGAGAGCAGGATGCTGGGGGCCAGCCACCCAGCCACCCAGCCAGACATGGAATAAGAAGGAAAGAAAAGACATACAGAAATAGAGAAAGATAAAAGCCTAGAGGCAAAAGGTAAATAAGGTAATTTAAGAAAAACTGGCTAGAAATAAGCCAAGCTAAGGCCGAGCATTCGTAAGAAAGAATAAGTCTCCATGTAATTATTTGGGAGCTGGGTGAGGGGCCCCCAAAGAGTAAAGAGAAAAAAAAAAACCAGCACCACCAGTGTGCAGAGGTTCTGGACTCCTCCCTGCTTGAACAGACAACAGTCTGTGTGGGCGCTGCAGTCCGAACAGCAAGTCCTTCTCCTGTATCCTCGGACTTGCTTCCGTTCCCACACCATCGCGCTGTTGCCTTCACGGTCTCTGCTCCATTGTCTCTGTTCTATTCATCCACAGTTGTCCACCTCCTGGGCCCTTTGCTCTTCTTCCTTTTTGGGTTTTTCAAGACAGGGATTCTCTGTGTATCCTTGGCTGGCCTCGAACTCAGAGACCTGCCTGTGCTGGAACTGACGGCATGTGCTCCACTGCCTGCCGCCTGCCTCTCTTGTCATCACAGCTCTTATTTTCCAGTGTCATTTGCTCAGCTCTCTAGGCCGTGTCTCCAGTTTTGTCTTCCACTAATCCTTCCGTTACTCATACAGAGGATGCTAGCCACAGAAAGCTGCCCTTCCATGCTGTAGAGTTGGTTTTTCCTCCAGGGGTTGTGTGTCTGGAGTTCCCAGTGTGGTATATTAATTAACAGGTGGGGGGACTTCCAGGGGTGGAGCCTACTTGAAGGTCCTTGGGTTGCTGGGAGCATAGGTCTCATGGGACACAGGAGTCACTTCTCGTAAGAAGGCTGTGAGGAAAAAATGGGTCTAGACACTCCCGGCCTGTTGGACTTTCTGTCTAGCAATGAGAACTGTCACTGTCACTGAACTGTCACTTGTACCTCCACCATTGGACCAACTGTTGTGAGGTCTTCATTAGAGACCATGCAGGTGCCACGTCTTTCAATCTCCAGAACTGGGAGTTAAATAACCCCTTTTCCTTTCTAAAGCTACCCAGCCTTGAATATTTTGCTACTGAAAGAGAAAGGTTGTATGGGAGCCTCCTATTTAATTTTTCTGTTAATCCAAAACGTCACTTAAAAAAGAAAGACATTCCAAGATGGGCATGGATGTGCAGGTCTGTAATCCCAGCTACTTCAGAGGCTGAGGCAGGAGGATCAAAAGTTCAGGACCCATCTCAGCTACAGAATGTATTCAAGGCCATCCTGGACAAATTAGTAAAATTCTGTCCCAAAAACTAAAAAGAGAGCTTGAGATATAGGTCAGTGGTAGAGCTCTTGTCTAGTAAGTGCACAGCCCTGTGTTTAAACCCTAGTTTCACAAAATAAATAAAACTGGACTGGTGAGATGGCCCAGTGGGTAAAGGGGCTTGCTGTCAGGCCTAAGGGCCTAAGTTCAATACCCAAGACTCCCACGGTGGAAGGACAGAACTTCCTCCCATAAGTTGTCCCCTGATTACACGCATGCTCTGTCACACAGGTACTGGCCCTCATGGACATCATACACCCACACCACCACCACCAATAACAATATAATAATGAACAAATCCAATTAAATTAGAGGTAAAGTCTACTACAAACTAATGATAACAACAACAGAAAAAGAATGGAAACGTGTGTCAGGTTGATTACAAGATAAACTTTCCGGGGAGCAGCCCCAGGGTCTTTGTGGACTTTACAGTTCTCTGAACAGTTCAGTCTGGGGCAGAGGTATCCTACGAATATTGATGCTTCGGGAAAATATCCCCACCCTCCTGGTGTGAGGGTCCTGTCTGAAAGACCTGAGATTGCTTAGAGACCTATATTTTGAATTCCTGTGAGCCAGAGGGAAGAAAGGGAAGCCATTCATGTTCATAAGCCTTCTTGCCCTTCATCCCTTCCACTCCCATTTTTTAACTGTCATTTTTATAATATTCTGTACACAGCCTGTACCTCGCAGCCCCAAAGACCCAAAAGAGACCGGATGCCTGTTTGATAAAGACAGAATGAGTCACACTCAGTGACTAGGAATCTTCGACAGAAGGGCATTGTTCACAAAGCCAGTGTTGATACCCCAGCTCCCACCCGACTCTGTGACTCACACCATCACCTTCGGATTGGAAGTGCAGCCCAGGGCAACTAGCCCACAGAGGTTCCTGGGAAGGCAGATGGCCACAAATAACAGGCCTGGCCACTAACCATTGGCGCTGCCCCTTGTAAACTTAGGGAGACAGTTAACATGATTCCTCAGACTGCTCCCCAGATGTCACTCGGTATTTTAAGAATGTTATGTAGCAGGATGTGGTAACACAAGGCTTTAATCCTAGCACTTGGGAGGTAGAGGCAGGAGGATCTCTTTGAGTTGGAGGAAGCCTGGTCTACTAAGTGAGTTCCAGGCCAGCCAGGGCTACATAGTAAGACCCCACTTAAAAACAAACAACAACAAAAACTTATGAATGAAGAGTTCTCTGATAGGTTGAATGCTTTCTTGTTCAGCAGGCAGGTATGTGTGGTAGTATTATACCAGACACTGGGGATCAATTAATAAAGGGGAGAGTCACTGTCACCAAAGGCTGACACCTCCCTGATGCCCTTGGAGATAACTGGAGTCCTAGGGGTGACATGCACCTCTTGGTGAAATGCCAGGGTGGTGCGCATTTGCTGGCTGTCTAAAGTATCCACTCCACTCACTTGCTTCTGGTAGTCCTCGGTGCAGCTGCATGTGTCTTCCACATTCAGATTCCGGTGGAACTGGCACCGAGGCTACCTCCATAGTGGTTGGGTCCTGACTGACCAAAGTCACCTAAGGTAGCAGCCCATGACTTCAGTCATTGCCTGGGGAAGGGCACGTGTCCCCCATCTGAACCAACACTGGAGAGGAAATCTCAAACTGTGCAAGAGCCTCGGGGAAAAAACCTTCTGTCTTCTACAGTAGCACATTTGGATATGCACAATTGGAAGACAGTGGCTAAAGTCAAGAGTGGTGGGGCATGCCTTTAACTCTAGTGCTCCAGAGGCAGAGGTGGGCAGAGCTCTGAGTTTGAGGACAGCCTGATCTACAGAATGAGTTCCAGGACAGACAGGGCTCCACAGAGAAATGCTGTCTCAAAAAAACAAAAAGAAAGAAAGGAAGAAAGAACAAAAGGGAGGGAGGGAGGAGGGATAGAGAGAGAGAGAGAGAGAAAGAGAGAGAGAGAGAGAGAGAGAGAGAGAGAGAGAGAGAGAGAGAGAGACTAATGCTTTGACTTCAAACTGGCGCTGGCCCAGCCAGTAAAGTGCTTGTCACATAAGCTTGAGGACCTGAGTTTGATCCTCAGAACCCACATTATAAAAACCAGCCATGTGGGTATGGGCTAGGAAGTAGACAGACATGACAGATCTCTATGCTTCCTGGAAAGCCAGCCAGTCTAACCAAAATGGTCCCAGGCCAGTGAGATATGCTGTCTCAGAAAACAAGATGTGTGTGGCTGGTGCCTGAGGAACAAGATCCAAGGTTGACCTCTAGACACAGGTGTTCATGTACCTGCGTGAACACACACACACACACGCACACGCACACACACACACACACACACACACACACACACACACACGTTCTCTTTATTTTTTAAAAAAGATTTATGAGCCGGGCGGTGGTGGCACACGCCTTTAATCCCAGCACTCGGGAGGCAGAGCCAGGCAGATCTCTGTGAGTTCGAGGCCAGCCTGGGCTACAAAGCGAGTTCTAGGAAAGGCACAAAGCTACACAGAGAAACCCTGTCTCGGAAAAAAAAAATGATTTATGTATCTATTTTGTGTATATGTTGTATGCCTGACCATGTGCATGCAGGGGTCCTTGGAGGCCAGAAGGGGCATTGGATCCCCTGAAACTAGAGTTCCCAGCAATTAAGTGGCATTCAATGTGGTGCTCTTAACCACTGAGCCATCTTTTTAACTCCTTAACATCTCTTCCTGCCTAGCACCCACATATTTCCTGCTCTATACCTTCCTTAAAACAGCCAATGCACCCACTCCTGACCCTGTTCTTGTCCACCAAGGTGTCAGGTGAAATACTCTTCCTTGTCTCCGCCCTCTCCCACTTACCTCAGCACTGGAATGGACTAGGCAGGACACCCCTTAGCCAGCTGGGATTGCATCATGATGCTCCACCTGTGCTGTCCTGTGGCTACAGATCGCCTTCACATCCCCCCACCCCCCTGGAAATGCTGTGATTGCTCCTGTCCCACCTCCCCAGCTATGAGCTTTTTAAAGGGTAAATTAGCAAATACTTTCTGAGACTTATCTAACTTTTTGCTAAAATGGTCACAATAAAAGCAAACAGACAAAAATTCTTTCTTAGGGTTCGTTTAAGGATTAAGGAACAGAATTCCATAAAAGGCCCCATTGTTTGGATTGAAAAGATCTCTGCATTTTAGAACATATACTATGGCTGGGCATCATAGCACACACCTTTAATTCCAGCACCTGGGAGGCAGAGGCAGGCAGATTTCTGCGAGTTCGAGGCCAGCCTGGTCTACAGAGTGAGTTCCAGGCCATTCAGGACTACACAGTGAAACCCTATCTCAAAAAATTAAATTATATTTAAACATTTAAAAAGAGAATATACTTACAGAGTACTGAAGTTTGGTTCCCAGCACCCATACATATGAGGTAGCTCACAACCATCTGTAAATCAACTCCAGGGGATCCAACACCCTTTGCAGGACACTGCAACCACCCACACTTATATGTACACAAACCCACAAGCGCAAGTGCACACACACACACATACACACACATAATTTACAATCTTTTTTTTTTTTTTTTAAGGGAGACCTGGGTGTGGAGAGATGACTCGGTGGTTAAGAGCACTTGCTGCTTTTGCAGAGGACCCAGGTCACATCCTAGCACCCACATCAGGTAGCTCATACCTGCTTGCAACTCCAGCTCCAGGTGATCCCGTGTCTTCTTCCAACTTCTTCAGGCACTGACATTCATGTGTATACACCCCCACACAGACACATACACAGAATTAAAAATAAAATAAAGTTTTTTTTTTTTGGTTTTTCGAGACAGGGTTTCTCTGTGTAGCTTTGCGCCTTTCCTGGTACTCGCTTTGGAGACCAGGCTGGCCTCGAACTCACAGAGATCCGCCTGCCTCTGCCTCCCGAGTGCTGGGATTAAAGGCGTGCGCCACCACCGCCCGGCCCAAAATAAAGTTTTTTAAATGATTTTTTTAAATTATATTTTATGTGCATTGGTGTCTCGCCTATATGTATGTCTGTATGAGAGTGCCAGATCCCCTGGAACTGGAGTTACAGACAATTGTGAGCTGCCATGTGGGTGCTGGGAATGGAACCTGGGTTCTCTGGAAGAGCGGCCAGTGCTCTTAACTGCTGAGCCATCTCTCCTGTGCTAAAAATCTTTTTTAAAAAATGAAAAAGAAGGAAAGAAAAAGGCTCCATCATAACCGCTGAAGTGAATATTGACTTGCTAAGATGCTGATGATGACGGTCACTAATAGTACTGAAGGCAAATGGACATTTTCCTCCCACCTACGGTGCCCTGTCCCCTTGGCTGTTCTGGCGTCACTTTCCCTCAGCTTTAGTTCTATTTTTTTTTTAATTTTTTTTCTTTAGCTCCCTTTCCACCAAGCCTTTGAAGCAATGACCCCCAAAATGGAATTTTCAACTCAATACTGTCCTTCACATTTCCCTGCTGATGTATCTTGTCTTCCTGGCTTGTCTTTACTTAACTTGAAGGAAGTAAGTAGGCCTGTCTGCTTCATTTTCTCCCCGGAAGGGTCTTAGATCAGCAGCCTCGGACTGGCCACCCCACCCACCACTGCTAACGGATGTAGTCATGCCTGGCATCTTGTATGTGTCTTCTTATCTTATCTCATCTTAGTTCCTTTTTCCATTCAGCCGTGATTTCTAAAACACCTGCAGTGGGCTGGACACTGAGGCCTCATAGGAGCCCCCGTCTTCTAGAAGCTTCTGGGGAAACGGGCTGACCTCTGGTCAAGCCAAGGTCTCACTTCGGGTGTTGTCCTGTGCTGTGAAGGGCAAGGAGGGTGTAGCAGATGATCCTGGAGCTTGACTTGGATGGGGCAGAAATCAAGGCAAGAATTACTCGAGGGGAAATGTTTTCCAGGACACTGGTCCCCTGGGCACTCAGCAGGATGTCTCAGACTAGTGGGTCCAGGACTGGGAAAATGGCACAGTGGGCTTGAGTTTGGATTCCTGGGACCTGTGTAATAGCAGTCTACAGTGCCTGCAGAAAGATGGAAGGCAGAGACGGGAGAATCCCCAGTAACTGGAAGGCAGCTAGCCTAGTGTATGCAGGAGCGAACAACAAAAGACTGTCTCACACAAGGTACAAGGTAAGGACCAATACCCAAAGTTGTCTCCTGCTTTCCACAAATGTGCGATGGTGCACACACTTGCTGACACACACACAAACAAATAAACCCATGAGCACACATCCTCATGCAACACACACATATACAAAGACTGAAAAGTAGGGTGGCACTCAAAACAAAATGAGATGGCTGGGGGCCCAGGCAGGGGGCAGTGAGCAGCCATTGGGCTTCCCGGGTGAGCTGGGCATTTTGGTCTCTCAGGCAGCTGCTCTATTCCTCTCACTGGACATCAGGGGAAACTGAGGCTCAAAATAATCAAGAAACTCAACTAGGGTCACTCAGCTCCTCAGTGTCAAAGCAACAGCCAGTGTGGCCCAACGTGGCCAGGAGCTGCTGCATGGTGGTTGGCACCCCACGCCCATGCTCCCAGTCATCCTTTGAAAATTTCCACAGCCGCCGGGCTGCGGTCGGTCACACACCTTTAATCCCAGCATGCAGGTGGATCTCTGAGTTTGATGCCAGCCTTGTCCACAGAGGGAGTTCAAGGACCAGGGCTACACAGAGAAATCCTGTCTTAAAAAGCAAACAAACAAAACAACAACAAAAAGGAGCGTCAGCATCAGGGGCAGTCTGAGGCTCTTCCAGTGCTGAAGCAGTTTGGTGTGGTGTGGATATCTGCCATTCAGATATCACCACTGACTTAGAACTGTTTGGCACACACCTGTAGTGCCAGCACTTGGGAGGAACAGGCAGAAGGATCGGGAGTTAATCTGTTTTTAAAATTAAAATAAAAGTTGCAGGTAGCTTGGAGTTCCCAGGGGCATCTCTTCCCTGGAGGGCTAGAGAGGAACCCTCTAGGTTTGATTGACCTTGTCTTGCCAAAGAACAAAATTGGAGCCGTAGCACTAAGGAAGATGGCTGACACAGTGAACACAGTGACAGCCATCTTTTGGCTGGGCCCCTCGGGCCCCAAAGCCAAGGCACAGAAGGGTCAGGAAGCACCACCTCCTAGCTCCTCTGGAGACAGGAAGTGTTTGGTAATCTGTGAATGTCCACTTTAGTCTAAGACCTTCCTGTCTCTCTACACCCTAGGTGACCCTTCTGAAGCCTCTTCCCAGGCCTCCCTAGGGCCTCTGCCTTGGCAGCCTCCAAAAGGCCTCTTCCCCAAACAGTAAAACTTACTCACTCCAGATGCTAAAAGGTGATAATGGCGCTTCCCAGGGCTGGAGCCAGGTGGTCCCTCAGGGTGAGAGCAGCAGGGACCAAATGGAGCCACCTTTTGGTTCCTCAAGTCACCCCATCACCCTGGGAGGTGACTCTTTATATCCAGAGTCTTCTGTTGTGGGAGGTTTCTTTTTTCCAAGTTTGTGGAGAAGACGGGGATTGAGGCTCTGGGGGTCAGCGGACAGTGACAAGAGGGAAAAGGACAGTCCACCCTCTCGCTGCCTCCATGTCAAGGAAAGGCCCCTGTTTACAGGGTCCTGGGTTTTCTGTCCATCACCAGAGGCCCTTGGTCAGGATGACCTTCTCATGAGCCTTGACCAGATGCGCTCCTTGCAGGGAGGCTGTGCCCAGCCACCCAGTGTTTGCTCAAGCCTCCTCTGGATCCTGAGACTTAGCACTCAGCACCTCACCCAAGACCTGGAGGACCTGTCCCACATCCCACTAGAGACTCTGTACTCAGCACCGGACCCAAGACCTAGAGGACTGTCGCACATCCCTCTAACAGAGCGTCTGAAGTCAGGAAGCCCCTGACTTGCCAGGCCTGGGGAGAAGTTTCAGGTGCTTTCTTTGTGGCTTTCCCCTTTGATTTTACCTACGGTTTCCATAAAGCAGAAATAGTGTCAACAGGTCCCAGGACACACACACACACACACACACACACACACACACACACACACACACACACACAGCAGTGCCTTCGCTCTCTCTGACTCCTTGCTTTCTTTATGTCCAGTCACCTCCTAGCTTGTTACCCCCTGTATCTTGTCCCCTTCCCCACACTCAGCTGTGACCTCTCTAACATATCCCCTAAATGCCTAGGACATTAATTTTCCTAACAACAATTACCACCTTTACTATGGATTTGATAATCACAGTTGGCATTTAGTGAGCAGGTTCCATGACTCAAATGCCCTAGAAGATTACATTAAGGTCTCCCGGATTATCACCATGTTGTACGTGAGGAAACAGGCTGAGGAATTTGCCCAAAGTCATGCATCTAATAAGTGGCAGGATTTTAACGCAGCCAGCCTGGGTACTGAGTGTGCGTGCTGCTCATTAACTGGACCTAAAACCCAGTTTTCTGAACACTGATTAGAAAGAAAACACGAGGCTGGGCAGGAGGGCATTTGAACCAGGAGAGGATGAACTCTCTCTGGTAGTACTGGCCTCAGCAAGGGTCACCTAGGAAGACAGAGTAAGTCAAGTCCAGAAATGACCCACTGCAGGAGAGGGCAGACTACATGCCACAGACTACAGCCTGGTCTACAGAGCAGGTTCTGGGACACCCTAGGCTACACAGAGAAGCCTTGTCTCGAAAAAGCCAAAAAACAAAACAAACAACAAAAGCAACAACAAAAAATAATAAAATGTAAATGTAATACCTTTAGAAAATCAAAGCCAATGTAAAAACAAAATAAAACAAACAACCCCCACAAAACCCAACCACTCATGATGAACACAACCCCAAAACTTTAAATAAAAAGAAGCCTTGTGGCTGTAATGGAGCCTGAGGCAGAAGGAAGAATCAGCAACATTGATCCTGTCTTTAGATAACGGCGCCTCAGCTCACCAGGTCTCAGAGAATGGATCAGATGAGAATGTGGCTTGAGAGTTTAGCACCACTGTCTGGCAGGGGTGTGGGGTGGGGGTAGAGGGTTTCTTTGGAGGTCTGAGACCTGTGGTTTTGGCATGAGACAGAGTTGGGTATAAACACCTGCTTCACTAAGACTCTGAGTCCCTGAGACCCAGCCTGAGACTGGTAATGGGATTCCAGGGATCCAGGACTGGGTGAGTGGGATGAAGGATGCAAAGTGCTTCATGTATGTAGAGAGAGGAAGAATCCTGCTTACAGCCACTGCCAGTGTTTGCAGGGGAGTCCAGCAGACCTGCACAGGAAGCTGTCTGCTTATTTCTGCTGAGTTATGCTTGTTGGCCCTTTCTTTTTCCTTTTTCTCTTTTTTTTTTTTTTTCTTTTTTTGGTTTGTTTGTTTTTGAGACAGGGTTTCACTGTGTAGCCCTGGCTGTCCTAGAACTTGCTCTGTAGACCAGACTGTCCTCAAACTCACAGAGATCTACCTGCCTCTGCCTCCCGAGTGCTGGGATTAAAGCCATGTGCCACCACCACCAGACTGTTGGCCCTTTCTTTAAATAACAAAACTTCAGGGGCTGTGGAGATGGTTCAGCTGAGAAAGCCCTTGCTGTGTGTGGGTATTGACCCGAGTTAATTCCCAGAACCTATGCACCAGAACCTTGCAGGAGGTACTTCTCTCCCTCCACCATGAGGGTCCTGGGGTTGAACTCGGGTCATCAGGCTTGGTGGCAAGCATCGTTACCTATGGAGACACCTTACCTGCCCATGACCTTGAACTTCTGATCATCCTGCATTCAGCTCCCAAGTGCTGGGATCATCTCACACATCCAGTTGATTCTGTGTGGGGGTCAACCCAAGGCCTTGTGTGTCCTAAGCAAGCACTTCCCCAAGCAGGCAGCCCCAGCCCTAAACTTCTGTTTGGAAAAGGGAAGCTTTCCCGCTTTCTCTTAATAAGCCGATGTCTTTCATCTTGTTCACCCCTTGTCTGCGAACCCGGGAGCCATTAGCTCAGGAAAGCTTTGCTGATTATGACTGTCTTATTCTGTTGCCTCTGCAGGTGAAAGGGCAGGAAGAGCTGAGAAAGGCATGGCTGCCCGTGCACGCATGTGCACACGCGTACACTCAGACACATGCAGAGAATAAATAACAATAATAAAGAGAAGTTTCACTGTCCTAAAAGTCCTCAGAGCGGCCGGAGAGATGGCTCAACAGTTCAGCGCGCTTCATGCTCTTGCAAAGGACCCAGGTTCGGTTCCCAGTATACCCACGGCAGCTCACAAACACTGGTAACTCCCCTTCCAGAGAATCTGACTCTCTCTTCTGTCTTTCTTTGAGCAATAGACTCACAAATGGCATACATACATACATCATACAGGTAGGCACACATAAAATACAAATAAATAAATAAATTTACCCCTTCCTTCCTTTCCTCCCCCACTTCCATTCCTAATGAGACAGTTTCCCAACCAGAATTATTTGTGTTCAGCTCTTGGAGTCTTTGCTAACCCGATTGCACACTTCTCTGCTGGTCTCACCTGTGCTCCAGTCACACCTCATGGCTGACAGAGGTGGCCTGAGACCCATGTTGGCTTCTCCCACCGCAGAAGCCAAGCTCTGGCAAGGCCTGGCCATCCTCCTCCATGTCACTTCAGTCCTAGCCTTTTGAGGTCTCCCCCAGGCACCCTCTGACTACGATGAATACTGAAGAACCTTCCATGCTAACACAGGTTCTGGAGCTCAGGGTCCAGTGGGCAACAGGAAGCCCTGCTCCCGGACAGTTGGGAATCCCTCAAATAAAATAAAACTGAGAACCGGGGGCATGACTCCGTGCTTGGTACAAGTAAGGCCCTGGAATGAATCCCCAGCACCAAAAATAAGTAAAACTCCGTAATGTGTGCTGAGGTGCCAGGGTGGTCAGGGGCATCCCCTGGGATGAAGTGACAGTTAAGACAGAACCAGGCAAGACGGTGCCCGAGACGGAAGGGACAGGAAAGACAAAGCATTAACATTAGCCTTAAGGAATACTAACCAGGCCTCGCCTCTCAGCCTCCTACACTGCTGTCCAGTAATCCTCAGGATGGAGTAGATCTGCGCATGCTCAGTGGCCATGGAGGGGGGGGGGCCACGACACACACCCGCTTTTAAAGGAGCCTGGGAACACACCACAGGATCCTCTGCCGGCGGCCAGGCCTGGCTGTAGGGCTCACTCTCCCAGCTGGGTGTTGCGGGCTTTGTTTGCACTCTTGATAGCAAGCTCGATCATCCAAGCGAAGGCTATTGCCTCTTAAAGAGTTCAAAAGCCCAAGACTTTCTTTTTGGAAATAACTTGTAGCCTTTCACCAGCCCTTAAGGCAGCGATTTACGGCCCCTTTCCCCCAAAGGCAGACAGACTTACAGACACGCTGCTTCCCTTGATGGTGGGTTCTTACAATGGCTGGGCGGTCCTCTCCCTCTTTGCATTTTATGACCTCCTGACCTGCTTCATCCTGAAATAGGTTCAGTTCTGGGAAAGGAGGGAGTTTTAAGACTGTGTCGCTTCAGCTGCCTTTGGACTCAGGAAGGGGCTGGTGGGCAGCGGGGCAGGGCAGGGCAGGTAGCCAGCCTGGCACTTTGACCATGCTGGCTCATTTTGCTTTTTGGATTTTCCCCTAGCCGATGTCTTGAGTGGTGGCTCTGTGTGACAGGTAGAGTCATCCAGGAGGTGGAGGCAGCAGATTCGTTTCTCTTCACACAGAAATGGCCTCTCGTTCTCGGAGCCCACGCGTGTACCCTGTGTATGTGCAAGCCAGAGGACGATGGGTGTCACTCCTCAGTCTGTCTTTATTTTGTGGAGGACAGGGGGTGTTGGACAAGATCTAGGACCAGCCTAGAACTTGTGGAGTGGGCGAGGCTGACTGTCTGAGCCGCGGGAATTGGCCTATCTCCTCTTCCACAGCGCTGGGAGCAGAGTTGTGCCTCTGTGGGTTTTGTTTTTAATGTGGTTTGGGGAATCAAACTCAGGTCCTCCTGCTCAGATGACAAGCACTGTACTAACTGGTCCCTACCCCCATTCCCTACCCTCCTGGTCCCAGCCCTCCTTGCTAATTTGGCTCTTAGAATTTTCCAGTGAGGTAGGTCTCAGGGTATCCTTGTAACTGATGTGAAGACTGAGGTTCAGGGACAAGAACAGAAAAGACAAAACTAGATACTGATGGTGGCTTGGAAAGATGTACTGAGGAGAAAGAGGGCAGGCAGGCTGGCTCAACTTTCAGTGGTCTGTCCGCAAGGAGCCAAAGGTAGTCTAGCAAAATAGGAAAGTCAGCTCCGAGACACATGGCCAAGGCCCGGAGCAGAGATGTGAGGCACAAGCCTCATTCCCTACTGGCTTTCCCCATTCCCAGGCCCCTTACAGTACGTCATCCATCGGTTCCCTCCCACTCCACATTCTTTTCTTTAGTTCACTGCCTCTTGCCCAGGAGCATGCTTCGAATCCAAATCCCTCCTGCTGGCCATGTGACTTGGAGCAGCAGGCTTACCCTCTGTGTTCACGGAGTCTGATAACAGCAGACTGGGGTGAGCACAGGCCTCAGCAACTGTAACTGATATTCTTAAAGACTGCGGCTTAGTCAGCACTTCTCTCTCTCTCTCTCTCTCTCTCTCTCTCTCTCTCTCTCTCTCTCTCTCTCTCTCTCTCAGTTTTTCGAGACAGGGTTTCTCTGTGTAACCCTGGCTGTCCTGGTACTAGCTCTGTAGACCAGGCTGGCCTCGAACTCACAGAGATCCTCCTGCTTCTGTCTCCCGACTGCTGGGATTAAAGGCACGCACTGCCACCGCCACCACTACTGCCCCGCCCATTTCTCTTTCTTATCACAGCTTCTAGTCTGCCATTTGCCTGGCTCAAAATTAAATGGTGATATGGCTAGCTGGTAGAGGCACTTGCCGCCAAGTCTGATAGCGTGGGTTTCATCCCTGCAGCCCGCACCATGGAAGGAGAGAACTGGCTCCTACAGGTTGTCCTCTGACCTTACACTCCATGTGTTATTATTCCTAGCCACTCCCCCAGCTACATGACCGCACATGCGCAGTCCAGTAGCCAGGCAAGATGCTTAGGCATCCCAGGGCCTTACATCCTACGTAATCTGTGTGCTGCGTGATCACGGAATCTATGCACATTCATGGCGTAGCTATGTAAACCCATATGCGCATGTGTGGGGCGTGGGGGGTACCCTAGAAAAGTGGGTTCCACATATTCCTTCCCTTTCTTCCTTCATGGTCTTTTCTCGCAGGGTAAACGGCGCTGCTTAATAAATAACATTGCACCGTTTAATAAATAACACCATGGTACATGCACACACACATACATACACAGAATAAATGTGAGGGAGTTTAAAAAAAAAAAAAGACTGTCATTTTGGTATTCAAGAGCCTCTAAGGCAGTGGTTCTCAATCTGTGGATCATGACCCCTTGGGGTTGCGTATCAGATATTTACATTATAATACATGAGAGTAGCAAAATTACAGTTATGAAGTAGCAATGGAATAATTTTATGGTGGGGGGAGGTTCACCACAACATGAGGAAGGTTGAGAACCACACCCCTAAGGTCTGATCCCCAAATTCCTCAGCTCTGGCTCAGTCTTCGGGGGCCTTGCACAGTTCCGTTACCTTGCACAGTTCACTCTGAAGTCCTCAGAGGAAAGGAAAAACTTTCCTTCCCAGCCCACAGCGGGCAGAACACCATCTTGGGAGTCAGGAAAGCCAGAGTTTGAAGTCTGACTCCGACACTGAGTCTCAACATTCCTGCCCATGAGGTGGAGTGTCCCCACCCCCCCACCCCCCGACTCTGTCGCTGTTCTGAGAGGCTGATGCCACGACAAGCTTCACCTTCTGGGGCAGGCATCACAGGTACTTTTCTCATTTCCACAGATAATGTATGCTTACTTCATGCCGTCTCTAAGCAGGGGACTCAGCAAAACCATCATCAAGGGCTTGCCAGTATAGTGAACCCGGCCACCTTACCCTCAGCCACACTTTTGCCTTGTCTCCCCAGGCCAGGCTTCCCAAGGGCAGTCTCCCAGATTCTGGGCCTGAGGCCAAGCCCAGTGAGTACGTCTTGAGTACGTCTTGTGGGGACCACAGTCCAGTAGCCTGGAGAACAGAGACTCAAGAAAAGGTTCGTATCCGAGAAGAGGGTGCCTTTTTAGGGTAGCTCCCCCTCCAGGGATGGAACATATCACAGGGTACCTACCAGGACCTCAGCTTTGGCTTCCTGTGGCCTCCATCCTCTCCACACCGGCCCCAATCAGGAAGACGACAATGAAGGCTTCTTTTGATGAGGGAATTGAAACAAAGCCCAGTGATGGGTCTAAGTGCAAGTGGGATTTGAACCCACGGCTGCCACACAAATCTATGTTCTTTGGATCACCCACACTTACTGCCTTGGCTGGGTAGTCCCCCAGGTCTTTCCAAGGACCTGTTAAACTTATTTTGGCCAGGAGAACCCCAGTGGAAGGGCCAGGCAGGCTCCGGGTTTGTTTCCAAACCACTTTTCACCGGGTGCTGCCAGCACCAGGTCCAGTCCCTGAAGGAGGTAGAAACTCGGAGCAAGTGGAAACCTCCCCCAGTGTGGCGTTCTGAGATGGAATTTTTTTTCTCTTTCCCTTCTAATTTTGAAATAACAGCAGGGTGACAGCCCAGGCAGAGCTCCTCGGGGCTTCATGATTTATTCAACAGGTGGCTTTTTGCTGTTGAACACGCACTGCAGGAATTCGCTGGAGTCGGAAGTGGAGACTCAAGGGAACCCATGGGCTCTTATCTCCCACCCCCGACTTCACCCAGAAGTGAACAATGACAATCTCAGGAGGAAAATGAGGTTTGCTCCCCCACCCCAGGCCGGGTGCCTGATTGCCAAAGAGATAGTGGCCCAGCAGGAAACAATTAACTGCCATTGTATTATTTAGGCTGGAGCCAGGGGGAGGTGAGGATTGGGTGGGCGATTTGCAAGTTTATTAGCCCCTCCTGCCCTTTTCCACACAAATGTACACTAATCCCCTTGAGCCCGGAGTGGGCTAAGCCAATAGTAAGGTCAAACTGATTGTTTCATTCCTTCCTTCCGGTGAGGTTAGCTCATCTCTAGCCGAATTCAGCACGGACTATTTGGGGGGGCGGTTTGTCCATACTTCAAAAGCCTTATTTATCTATAAACGGACAAACCCCCAATACTTCCTTGGTCTGTCGAGAGGCTTGCATTTCAAGAGTTTGGTACCTGGCCGGACACATATAAGGAACACAGGTGACATGTAAGCTTTCTCTGTCACTACAGCTGGCTCAGCGGATGGCCACTGTGCTGGGTGTCAGCTACCATCCCTCCCGCCTTCTAGGAACAGCTAACAGAGAGTGTGCTACTACAACAAAACACCTTGATTTGTGAGCAACAGAAGTGTATCTCTTATGGCTGGGGGATGGGGGACAGGGGAGGTCCAAACCCCAAACTCAGACAGGCTCAGCTTCTGAGATGGCACTTTGAGTGATGGGGTCTCGGAGGGGACAGAATTTGTGATCTCACAGGTAGAAGGAACCAAAGGGCAAAAAGAGCTAAACACTGTATGAAGTCTCTCTTAATCCCACTCTTGAGGAAGGAGCCCTCAGGACCCAGCCATGTCCTGAAGGCCCCATCTCTTACTACTACGGCGATGGAGATTAAGGTTCAGCATGAATTTTGGAAGGGACACTTACATGGAAACCGCAGCAAGGGAGATGAAACATTACATAATAATCAGTTACAACCCAGCATGGTGAGTGACATGGACAGATCCCAGTGCTGAGACCACGCGCAGGATCCCTGGGAAGCCAGGTTTGCTCCATCAGCTTCACTGCGTCTCCTGAGGAAGGAGCTTGGGTTTTCTCAGACGCAGAGACCCCAGGACAGAGGGACAAGGCAACCTTGCCGTGGCTCCCCAGCTGCAGATGGTCCTTGTTCCCTTTCGCTTGACCAGATGCTGCCTGTGGCAGTGAAGGAGGCCGCAGGCCGGGAGACCTTCAGGAATGAATGATGTAGGCGAGAGAGGATGGATCGTGGATTGCTAACACACAGAATTCTGATCTATTTTAACACAGGTGGTGAGAACAGACAAAATTCTGGGCATATCTGAATGCATACCATATAATTCTTTAGTACAAATTTGCTGCTAAATCAGGTATAAGTTGGGAAATAGGAAAGGCAAGAATAAATAAGCACAGTTTTTTTTGTTTTGTTTGTTTGTTTGTTTTGAGTTGGGGGGTCTCACTATGTGGCTCTGTCTGGCCTGGAACTCACAAAGATCCACCTGCCTCTGCTTCCCAAATGCTGGGAGTAAAGACATTTGCCACCAGGACCAGCTTTTACCAAAAAAAAAAAAAAAAAAAAAAAAAAAAATCTTGAGTGAGCCCAGCATGATGGTTCACACCTTTAATTCCAATACCAGAGAGACAGAGGCAGGTGGATCTCTGTGAATTCCAGGCCAGCTAGGGCTACATAGTGAGACCCTGTTTCAAGCAAAAAAATTATTTTAACTTGAAAAGTATGTTTTGCTTGCATGTATGGCCATGTACCACATGCATGCAGTACCTGCAGAGGCCAGAGGGGGGCGTCAGATTCCCGGGTTACAGATGGTTGTGAACCATCTTGCAGGTGCTGGGAATCAAACCCAGGCCCTCAGGGAGAGCAGCCAGTTCCCTTGACCTGAGTTATCTCTCCAGCCCCAAGACTGGATTGTTTAAAAATCAGACAAACAAAACCATGTCTCAAGAATGGAAGGAACCGGCTGGAGAATGCTATGTACCTGTCCATCCTGCTTTCTTGGGGCAGGCTCTCACTTTGTAGCCCTGGCTAGCACTGAATTGGGAATCCTCCTGGCTCTTCTTATGCTCCTGTTACTGAGAACTTTGACAGTTTAAAAAAAAAAAAATCACTCTAGCCAAGTCTTTTCCCTGCTAACCCAGGCCTGGGTTCCAGAGAGAGGCCCTGAGCAGTGTGACCTTCTCACTCTGTTTTCACACTTTAAACTTTGTTTTGGCAGCGTTGACCTAAAGACAGCAGTTTCAATTCCCCTGGTCCTCCTGGGTCAAGGGGAAGCTTCCTGCCTTGACCTTTCTGTCCAGCTCCCCTTGACCCCTCCCTACCTCAGGCATTTCTTTGTCCGTAGATTACGGTCCTGGTGGTCCCTGAGGGCAGGGGGGCCGGGAGTGTGAAGTCTCCCCTGCTGTCAAAGGAAGCTCCGCAGAAGCGGGGAGCTGAGGCACCGCCATTAGGAAAGAAAACAACACTCACAGAGAGATCTCTATCTGGACCATTTGTCTGGTGCCCTCCCTTTGAGGGCTTCCCAGGAGTCCGGGTCTCTTCCCTGGCCTCTGCCCTGGAGGGAAGGGTTTTTTTGTTTTGTTTTGTTTTGTTTTTTTTCTTTTTCAGTTCTGAGAAATCCTGGGCTTGCAGCTCCAATTCACCCCAGCGATGTGTGTTAGATGGCCCATTCCTACAGATTCGTCGTTGAACACCTTGTATGGTGTGTGTGTGTGTCTGTCCGTGTTCACGTGTAGTAGGATTGTCATAGGAGACTTGTTGGAGAAGACCGTTTCTTTATTAGAAGGTTCACATCTCAAACTTTTCCTCCTTCTTTCTCTTCCTTTCTCTCTCCCTCCTTCCCCTCCCTCCCTCCTTCCTCTTACCCAGGGGATTCCCACATGCTATGCAAAGTGGCCCAGACATCATCGCGTTTCTTTCAGGCTTTCAGTCCGAACACCACTTTCTGGGAGAAGCCATCCCTGATCACCACTGGAAGCCGTTCTCTCGGTCCTGTTGTTAATCCAATTCCTTCATATCACTTTTCACTCTAAAATTATCCTGGGCATCTATTTCTTACTTTCCTTTTTTAAAAAGATTATATTTAAAGTTTTGTTTTTTTTTTTGAGACAGGGTTTCTCTGTGTAGCTTTGCGCCTTTTCCTGGAACTCACTTGGTAGCCCAGGCTGGCCTCGAACTCACAGAGATCCGCCTGGCTCTGCCTCCCGAGTGCTGGGATTAAAGGCGTGCGCCACCACCGCCCAGCTAAAGTTTTTTTAATTCTGTGTGTAAACCTGTGCGTTTCTGTACCTTCGTGCAGGGACTACATTACTACAGGCCAGGCTTTGGGGGCTATGCAGGGAGAGACCACTGTAGGTAGGCCTTATGTTGTAGAACAGTGGTTCTCAACCTTTCTAACACCGTGACCCTTTAATACAGTTCCTCATGTTGTGGTGACCCCCCCCCCCCCACTCCCAACCACAAAATTATTTTCATCGCTGTTGGTTATGCCGCCGAGCTGCCCCTCGTGGCTGGTCACCGCCCGCGGCGGCTGTGCCCGCGGAGGAGCATGCCCGCGGAGGAGCATGCTGATTGAAAGAATCATAGCCATGGTTACCTTTTTAGAGCTTTATTGGGGTGGGGGAGACAGAGAGAGAGAAAGAGAGAGAGAGAGAGAGAGAGAGAGAGAGAGAGAGAGAGAGAGAGAGAGAGAAGGGGGGGAGAGGGAGAGAGGGGGACCGACGGGGGGGGGGGGGAAGGAGCGCAAAGGAGAGGGGACAGAGAGAGAGCCCACAGAGGGCTCAACCGCTTTTTTAGGCTGGGAAGCCGGCGAAGGCTGATGACGTAATTAAAGGACGTAAATAAGGACCAAATCCTTACAATCGCTACTTCATAACTGAAATGTTGCTACTGTTATGAATCATAACGTAAATATCTGTGTTTTCCAGTGTTTTCAGGCGAACCCTATGAAAGGGTCATTCGACGCCCCCCCCCAAAAAGGGTCACAACCCACAGGTGTAGAGGGAAGGAAGCAGATGAGAGCTCAGTAGGAAATATGTAGGGGCTGGGGAGATGTCTCCGCAGTTAAGAACACACACTGCTTAGGGACAGGACTCAAGCTCTGTTCCAGTATCCATGTCAGGCTGTTTTCAATGCCCTGTAACTCCAGCTTCAGGACATCGGACATCCTCTGCTAGGCCCTTAGCATGAGTGGTGAGCTGTGAGCTACAGAGCCCAGGGACTACTCGGTCCCTACCCAAGTCCTTTGATCTGTGCTTGCTCTTCCTGTGTGATGACTGTCCTTTTGTAGATCATGGAACCTCTGTCACCTTTTATCAGCAGGCATTGAGAGCTCTGGGTTAAGCATTCAGTCCATCTCCAGTACAAGATCCAGATGGTAGATCTTTGACTATCCTGTGCCACCAGAATAAGCCATATGGTCCCTCTTTTTCCATAAGGAGCTTCCCAAATCACCCAGACTTCCTGGGTTTCTGTCCAGGCTGTGCCCTCAGGCCAGAGAACCTTGGAGATGGCGTGTGTGTGTGTGTGTGTGTGTGTGTGTGTGTGTGTGTGTGTGTGTGTGGTGTTTGTGTAACAATGCAAACTGTCTCAGTAGGCCACCAGTTCAGGGCCTGTTCCAGCTGGCCCTTCTAAGGAAAGACGTGTTAAGGATGACAGGGATAGGGCTCTTCCTTTCTTAACCAACTAACAGATACCAGCTCAGGAAGCTAACAAATGCCTGGACTCCCAGCACTCACTGGGTAGAGGTACAAGGATCAGGGGTTCGAGACTGGCCATTGCTACATGAGACCTTGTTTTAAAATAAATAAACAAGAAAGATTTTTAAAGGAAAGGAGGAAGACAGGAAAGAAAAACTCAACTTGTCCTATAGTATGAAGGCCAATAGGGCATTGCCTGAGCCAGACTAAACTTGTAGGAGAAGTTTGGGGTGACCCTGGGACTGTCAGCTGGCCTGGCAAGAAGGTGTCTTAGAGAGCACGGGACACTCCTGGTACAGATGCCACTGGTCTCACCACCAAGTTTCAGGGGACCATTATTTACAAGACTGTCTTATCCAAGCCACTGAAGCTATGGGAGGCAGGATGGAGACTGAATCTAACGAATGAGTTATTTATATCTATATCCCAGACCTCAGAGGGAAAATTCCCATACTTAGCCGTTCCTAGATGGCCTGTGACACAGGATATTTAAAGTAACAATGGGTTGAATTCTTGTTCACATTTTTGGCAGGGTTCCAGTCTGAAAGTCCACAAGAGAAAGAGTCGTTGGGCTGTGTAGCTTGGGGGCGGGGGGGGGGGGGGGGGGGGGGGGGGGGACTGTTTCTAATTTGAGATCTATTCAAGATCTGAGCCTCTCTCCCACCCCCCTTCTTCCTGGAATTACAAAGAAAATAAAATTTTGATTTTAGAGACAACATTCCCTGTGATCTACTTCGGAAGACTTGGGGAGTGCGGCTGTTTGTCCTTCCCAGTCCATCTTTGAAGAAAATGGGGTTATTTTAAAGAGGGAGAATAGTTTTCGACAAGCCCAAGCTTCCCTCCTTCATTCCTTGGACTTGAAGGTGGAAATAGCCACTACCCATGGAGGCAGCCTAGTAACCAAGTTCTGAGGATGTTGTGACGTTGTCTAGAGGCGGACATGGCTCTGGGCACAATCACTGGCCTACTTACGTCACACTTGCAGGAAGACACTCAGAAAGAGTTGAAAATGACAGGTGATTCCTTATTCAGTTGAGATGACAGCTGCATGACTTTTCATAACTGTATTCTAGCATGATAGCAAGTATTCAAGCATGTATTCTAGCATGTAGCAAGTTGTACACATGTAATAGATAGTGCTTGATGGAATACAGTACTTGTTTTTTTTTTTTTTTTTTTTTTTGAGACAGGGTGTTATATAACCCTGCCTGACCCTGAATTCAATATGTGGTAGAAGGTGGCTTTGAATTCCTGGTCCTTCTATCTGTACCTTCAAAATTCTGGGACTATGGGTAATTTTTTTTTTTTTTTTTTTTTTTTTTTTTTTTTTTTTTTTTTTGAGACAGGGTTTCTCTGTGTAGCCTTGGCTATCCTGGAACTCACTCTGTAGCCCAGGCTGGTCTTGAACTCACAGATCCACCTGCCTCTGCCTCCCAAGTGCTGGGATTAAAAGTGTGCGTGCCACCACCGCCTGGCAATTATGGATAATTTTTTAAGGCTCTTCCCAACCGTAGGCTTTTTTTGAAACACAGGCTTTGTAAAGAAATAGAGATTGTGGGTAAGGGAGACGGCTCTGCAGAGCGAGGCTGTTTTGTTTTTTTGGGTTTTTTTTTTTGCCAAGCCTCCTGATCCTTGGGGCCTCACGTGGTAAAGGAGAGAAGCGACTTCCCACACTTGTCCTAAGACCACATGTGCACCCTGGCATGCTCACACACTCATACTTGCTATATAGTCCAGACTGGCCTCAAACTCACAGAGATTTGCCTGCGTCTGCCTCTGCCTTCCGAGTGCTGGGATGAAGGTGTATACCACCATGCCTGGCCCTAACAATTTTAAAGTAGAGAATGTGCCGGTTTTATCAGCTAGAATGACTTTGGTTCCAAGTGACAAACGTTTTCCAACTCCAAATGGCTTAACTTACACAAAAGATCTATTCCTTTGTAAACCGAGAAGTCTCTAGGTTTAATGACATGGAGACTAGCTAAGTTTTTTTGCTGCGGTTTTGTTTCAAGCCCAAGATCTTCCTTTTCTGTCTCTCCCTCCCTCCCTCCCTCCCTCCCTCCCTCCCTCCCTCCCTCCCTCCCTCCCTCCCTCCCTCCCTCCCTCCCTCCCTTCCTCCCTCCCCTATTTTCTTTTTGTCATCCAGGCCAGCTTCTATCTTCACACCGGCTTGTTCATGGTTCTAAGAAGGTTATAGTCTTATTGTTTTTTGGGTTTTTTTTTTGTTTGTTTTGTTTTTTGGAGACAGGGTTTCTCTGTGTAGCTTTGCACCTTTCCTGGATCTCACTCTGTAGCCCAACAGTCTTATTGCTACAAGACCACGCACTTAGCGTTTGTTTCTTCTCCTGTGTCTCAAGATAATGAAACTTTTTACTGGGGTTATAATGCTCAGTGGTAGACTATTTGCCCTAACTTCGATTTCCTCTCCCACTCTATTGGCCAGTACTATGTCACGTGTCTATTTATAAGCCAATCACTAGCAAGGGACACAGAGCCAATGGGATTTGGTTAGACTCTCCCAATCCCTGCTCTGGACCTGCAAATCGTGAATTAGTTTTACCCCAGTCTGGTGGCCCGTAACAAATGAAAACTGGGGATGGATGCCAGCTAAGTTGTTTGCCAAGGTAGTTATGAGAGGAAAAATGTGGAAGCCCCACTCCCCCCTGAGGGACTGCTGGCAATGAATGGTTGTTGGGGGTGGTTTCATTTTCCTCAGTGGTATAGCCACTGATAACCACCCATGGCCAGGCAAGAAACTCATTAAACTCTGGGTCACACACGGAAGGAGGACATGAAAATAGGAGACTTGAAGAGAAGGATGGGGCGACAGAGACTGAGCCAGGCCAGAGATGTATGGGAGGCGGGAAGAAGAGGGGAGCGTGGCTCTCAGGAGCAAGAGCTGGCATCCAGACTCCGGGAGCAGCCCCAACAGGTTGGAAGGGCACAGCCAGGCTGCAAAAGGTGGGCAGCACCGCACAGTGTCTTAGGGACATTGGTAAAGAGCCTGTCTTTCACATCAAGTTCAACGGAGCTCAAAAGTTTTGTTTTATTCTAAAACTCCTTTTTATTTTGAAAAACTTCTAAGGTTTGGGATTTATTTTTTGTTTTTATCTTATGTGATGGGTGTTTTGCCTGCATGTATGTCTATGCACCAAGTGTGCATGGTATCTGCAGAGGCCAGAAGAGGGTGACGGGTCCCCTGGTTAACACCCTGTTGTGAGCCCAACATGTAGGTGCTGAGACTTCAACCCAGGTTCTTTGGGAGAGCAGCCAGTGCTCTTAGCAGACGAGCCATCTCCCCGGCCCCTATTTTGAAACAATTTTAGATTTTTAAAAATTTGCAAAAACAGTAGGGAAACTCCCTATTTCATTTGCCCACTTCCCTAGGCACCCTACCTAATAACCACAGCACATCCATCGAAACAGGAAACTAACCTACAGCATGGGCTTGGTTTGCCACTCCTCACTTTATTCCGCTTCAACGGCTCTCCTCAGCTCCAGGGCCTGGTTTGGTCAGGACACCATTTCACACACCACTGTCCTATCTCCCCCACTCTCTGGCTTCTGTCTTTCCTTGGTTTTCAGAACCGTAACACTTGAGCAGCAGTGGGAAGGTGTTTTGTGAGACTACGCCCCAGCTCAGGCTTATTCGCTGTTCTCTGATTATTGGACCAGGGTTATGAGCTTGGGGGAAGAACAGCAGAGGTTAAGTGTCCTTCTTGCACTAGGTTCTGAGTTTGCAGGATCACGTGACTTATGACCAGTGATATTCAACCCCTGTCACTTGGCTAAGGCTGCATTTGTGAAGGGCCTCCACAATGAATTGGCTGGTTCCCCCCCACACACTTCATTATTCTGTAGGAGGGTGTAAACTGAGTTTTCTTTGGACTGCCAGCTCACAAAAACGACACGTAACTTATTGTCAATTATGAAAGCTCACTGATAGCTTAGGCTTGTTTTTTTAGCTAGCTTTTATAACTTAAATTAATCCATTTCTATTAATTTACGTGCTATCCTGAGGCTCATTTACCTATTCTGTGTACTGTCCATCCTGCTTTCCTGCTTCCTCAGTCTCTGGCTGGTGATTCTCCGAGTCTTCACACTTCTTCTTCCCAGCATCCTCTCTGCCTCCCAAATCCTGCCTAGCTATTGGCCGTTGAGCTTTTTATTAAACCGGTCCGAGTGACACATCTTCACAGTGTACAAAAAGACTATTCCACAACAAGAGGGAAGTCACTCAGTCTAGCCCACACTCAAGAGGAGGGAAAACCGTAAGATTTAAAGAGGGAGACAAGAAAGGACTGGATGAGAAGGTGATGGTCACCGCTGAGTGAGTGCCCTAAGTTATACAGACCTGGCTGTGACTGCCCAGTCAAATCTGCCGTCTGTAAGGACAACGGCCCTTTCTGTTTCCTCCTGTTGGTTTTCTTAGCTGTCTTTCAGGTGAATCCCATACCATCCATCAAGGATCTTGTTCTAATTCACACACCATCTGGCAGGTCTTCCTGTACCTCTCAAAGGCAGCCTGTCAGTGTCTCCAACACACACACACACACACACACACACACGTCCAACTGCTCCTGGTTTTTGTCAAAGGCTCCTGCAGCGGGGCAAGCATAGGGAATAGGGTGTGGTCCAGGTGAGGTGTGTGGCCTGCAGAGCAGAGCACACCACAGGAAGGTAGGCCAAGGGGATGGTGAAGGTATAGGATGAGCTATGAGAGGATGCTGGCTGCTAGAAGCTGGAAGGTTGGGGAGAGAGTAAAGTGCTGAGGACCTGAGTTTCAGACCCAGAACCCATGGATACAGAGGTGCCTGCTTGTCATCACAGTGCTAGGGAGGACAAGACATGCAGGTTCCCTGGATCTCATTGGCCAACTAGCCCAGTCTGCTTGGAGAGTTCCAGACTAGTGAGAGACCCTGTCACTAAATAAATAACTAAACAAATAAATATAGAGAAAAGACATTGCAAAGGTGGGTGATGTCTGAGAAATGATACCCAATGTTGCCCTCCAGCCTCCACATGTATGTGCCCATATGTACATGTATATCTAAGGGCACACATGTGCATCCACACACATGAACTACATGATACACACACATTCAAAGGAGAAGGTGGAGCTAGAGAGACATAGGAGATCAAGTGCTAACGTGCTAAATGAAAAAAGCAGTTTGCAGACTAGCTTGGTATGTGAGCCCAGGTACAGCTTCATCTTCTCTTAAATACATATCCATGTATTCATTTTTATTTGTGTATACATTGTGTATGTGCAGATAACGTGTGTGTGGAAGGCAGAAGTCAATCTCAGCTGTGGTTCCTCAGGAAGCTGTCCATCTTGTTTTTGAGACAAGGTCTCATGGCGACCTAGGGCTTGGCATTTAGTTCAGGCTGGCTGACCAGGGAGCCCCAGGAATCCACGCATCTCTGCCTCCCCAGAGCTGGGGTTACAAGCATGCACCACATTTGGCTTTCTGTTGCGCTCTGGGGATCAAACTTAGGTTCTCCTATGTACATGGCAAACATTCCCTGCTGGGCTATTACCAGTTCCCATGTGTGGTTTTACAGATAGAAGGGCAATGCCTGGCACACAGTGGACACTTTCTTTTTCTTTGCAGTTCTGGGATTCGATTCTAGCACCTCACATATTAGTCAACCAAGCACCATCCCTCCCCCCACAGCCTGCCACTTAATCTTTTTAAAAAATATTTTTAATTTGCCAGGCGGTGGTAGCACACGCCTTTAATCCCAGCACTCGGGAGGCAGAGGCAGGCGGATCTCTGTGAGTTCCAGGCCAGCCTGTTCTACAGAGTGAGATCCAGGACAGGCTCCAAAGCTACACAAAGAAACCCTGTCTCAAAAAAAAAAAGTTATTTTATTTTTTATTTTATGCATGTAGGTGTTTTGCTTGCATGTATGTCTGTGCACCACATGAATGCTTGGTACCTGTGGAAGCCAGAAGAGGGTATTAGTTTCATTGGAACTGGAATTACAGATAGTTGTGAGTCACTATGCAGGTGCTAGGAATTGAACCCAGGTCCTCCCGAAGAGCAGCCAGTGCTCTTAACCACTGAGCCATCTATTCAGTGGTTTATTTTAAATTAATCTATGTATCCATCCATCCATCTATTTTGAGAAAGCATCTTTCTATGTAGCCCTGGCTATCCTGGGATTTACTATGTAGACCAGACTGACCTCAAACTCACAGAGATCTGCCTGCTTCTGCCTCCTGAGGCCTGTGCCAGCATGCTTGACCCCCTTGACAAACCTACCTTCCTTCCTTCCTTCCTTCCTTCCTTCCTTCCTTCCTTCCTTCCTTCCTTCCTTCCTTCCTTCTTTCCTTTGAAACAGAGTCTCTTTACATAGCCTTGGCTATCCCGAACTCACAGACCAGGCCTGCCTCGAACTCACTGAGATCCACCTGCCTTTGCCTCCCAAGCGCTGAGATTAAAGCTGTGTGCCACCATGCCTGACTGAACTTTTTATTTATTATCAATGTGTGCCTTGGGAGACGTGCAAGCCATGGCCCATATGAGGAGGTCAGAGGACAATTTTGTGGATCTCCTCTCCTCCATCTTCACATGGGTTCTGGGAACTGAACTCAGGTTGTCAGGCTTGTACACAGCCAGCACCCTTACCTGATGAGCCTTCTCATGCTCTCACAGCTTCATTTTGTCCACTGTTTTCCTCTTTGCAACAATTGCATTCTTTTTAAAAAGAGATAATCTGAAGCTGGGTATAGTGGTACATACCCATCATTTTACCACTTGGGAGGTAGAGTCAGGATGATCAGGACTTGAGTCCAGCCTGAGCTACATGAGGCCCTTTCTCAAAATCCAAACCAAACCAAACCAGGATCATCCACTTCTTTTTGTTTGTTTGTTTTGTTTTTCAAGACAGGGTTTCTCTGTATACCCCTGGCTATCCTGGAACTCACTTACTTGTAGACCAGGCTGGCCTCGAACTCAAGAGATCTGCTTGCCTCTGCCTTCCAAGTGCTGAGATTAAAGGCGTGCACCACCACTGCCCTGTGATCATCTGATTTTTTTTTTTTTTTTTTTTTTTTTTTTTTTTTTTTTTTGGTTTTTCGAGACAGGGTTTCTCTGTGTAGCTTTGCGCTTCTCCTGGAACTCACTTGGTAGCCCAGGCTGGCCTTGAACTCACAGAGATCCGCCTGCCTCTGCCTCCCGAGTGCTGGGATTAAAGGCGTGCGCCACCACTGCCCGGCAATCATCTGATTCTTAATAAAGTTAAAAAACAAAAACAGGGCCAGGCAGTGGTGTCATATGCCTTTAATCCAGTACTTGGGAGGCAGAAGCAGGTGGATCTCAGTGAGTTCGAGCCCAGCCTGGTCTACAAAGCCAGTTCTAGGACTGCCAGGGCTGTTACACAGAGAAACTGTCTCAAAAAAACAAAAAACAAACAAAGACAGAAGTAAAAAAAGACGGCAGTGGTGGCACAAGACTTTAATCCCAGAACTTGGGAGGCAGAGGCAGGCAGATCCCTGAGTTGGGAGGCCAGCCTGGTCTACAAAGTGAGTCCCAGGACAGCCAGGACTACACAAAGAAACCTTGTCTTGAAAAACCAAAATAAAACAAAACCAAAAACCAACCAAACAACAACAACAAATTGTGGGGCGTTTACCCACCACCCCCACAGTTCCCCAGAGTTTTCTTGAGTGCGAGCAGCAGGAAATATTAGATAGAAGGATTTATTGCGGAGACTCTTGCGGAGATAAACAGAAAATAAAAGATAGCCTCGAGAGGACCTGGAACCTATTCCAACGGCCCGACTGTCTCTGCCCCAGGGTTTTTATAGAGACGCCAAGGGGTGGAGCAAAAGACCTCCTCCCCCAGCACAGCCAAGTGCAGACCATCTCAGACACCTGCACTCAGGCCCGTGGTCCTAATCATCCTCTATGCGGACCTGCTGGGTAAAGCCACGAGGAACCTGAGAACGGGCTCCCACAACAAATCCTTCAAACAAACAAAAAACTATGCACCAAGCCTGGTTCAAGGCTTTCCCCGGCTACAATCAGTCCATCTGGTAAACCTGCCCAGAGCAAATGTGTTTTGGTTGCTCTAACAGTTACAGTGTAACTAGAGGAACGGAAGCCGCAGATGATGTGGTGTTTACAGCTCAGATGAAATAGACATGCATTCAGTATGAGGGAAGGGAACAAAAGTGGGATCCATGACCTCGAACACAGGCTTGGTGAAGAGTGCCCCATGGCCCTATCACAAAGTGCTTATGCAAACTCGAAAACTTTCTCAGTAACGCCACCAGGTTCACCAAGAGCTCTTTTCCCACAGCTCAGCTTCTGTGATGCCAGATCCAGTGGACACCAGTCAGGTGGCAGGTGTCCACTGGAAGGTTCTTTACTTATCTGTGATTGGTATGAAGGATGGCTATTTTTATTTTAATTAGCTTACTTAGTCTGGAATGCCCAGGCTATGGGAAACAACTATGTGAATAGCAAAGTTTTCCTTGAGAAGAGATAGGAAATCTGGTACTTGATGTTGTCATTCATACAGGCATTTAAAGCCCGAATGAAAGTTTGGGGGGCAGATGACAGAAGGTGACAGCGAAGTTGGGATCTGCAATGAAGCCATCTCCCCCAACTCCCACCCCCAGACAGGGTTTCTCTGTGTTGCTCTAGCTGTCCTGAAACTTGCTCTGAGGCTGGCCTCAACTCACAGAGATCTGCCTGCCTCTGCCTCCCAAGTGCTGGGATCAAAGATGTGTCCCACCCCACCCCCACCCCACCCCCCGGCTAATGAAGCCATCTTTAGGAGAGACTGACTCCAGCTGAAGTTAAGTATGACCTGGCTGCCACAGCATAATGAGGAAGTGAACTGAATACCCAAATATCAGACACTCTGTCCACTTGCATATGAGGGATATTCTTTTTTTTTTAATTCTATTTTATGTACATTATGTGCATTTGGGTACATTGTCTGCATGTATGTCTGTGCAGCATTTGCATATAGTACTTAGGGAGGCCTGAAGAGGGAGGGCTTGGATTCCCCTGGACTGCAGTTACGGACAGTTGTGAGCTGCCCATCATGTGGGCGCTGGGAATTGATCTTGACTCCTCTGAAGAGCAGCCTGTGCTCTTAACAGCTGAGCCATGTCTCCAGCTTGGATAGGTAGGTACTCTTGACTGTCAACTTGGTGAGATCTGTAATCACTGGGAGAACACACCCCTGGGCATGTCTGTGAGGGTGTTTCCAGAAACAATTACTGAAAAAAACGAAGACCCACCTTCCAAAGAGGTGGCCCAGATTTTTAAAAAGGCCCACGGAAAAGATGACATCGTCTGCCCGTTTTCGCTTCTCCATGAACACATCTAACGCTGTTACTGCTGCCAGCTGTGGGCACTCTACTACCATCAGAATCCAGCTTCCTAGACGCTGGAACTCCCAAGTCTTCCACCTCGGGATGGGACTACTAACACATCCGGGGTTTGTAGGCTGACCCTCAGCCTCTCCAGTGTACACAGCCATGGTTGAACTACCTAGTCCCCACCAGGTAGACCACCAGTAAGTTCCTAGTCCTTACCATGTAAGGCAGCCATTTCTCAGAGTCCCCAGGCCCTGTTCGGTGGGCCTTGCCTAGTGGGAGAACAGTTCTTTGTACCATTAGATGGAAGCAGAGGGCTTTAGTCTCCCTGAGGAGTGGTGCTTGGAAAATGGCCACTGCACAGCCTAGAGTGGGGGCTGGGAGAGGGCTGCCAATGTCGAAAGAGGAAAGAGCAGTGCTGTGTGGTCAGAGGTTCTTTCTCAGAACTGGCTTATTGAAGGGCGCTTAGTGTTGTTTTTTATTTTTGATTTTTTGTGTGTACAGGTGTTTTGCCTGCCTCTATCTCTGTGTACCACGTTCACACACGATTCCAGCAGAGACCAGAAGAGGGCGTCGGTTCTCCTGGAAGTGACAGTTGTGGGGCTGAGAACCAAACTAAGGTCCTCTGCAAAGGCAGCAAGCACTCTTAACTGCTAAGCCGACTCTCCAGCCCAGTTAGAGCTTTAATAGGGGCTGCTGGGCTCACTGGTTGAGACTCGAGTTCAAATCCTGTCTCTGTGACAGTTGGGAAGGGATCTTGGCTAAAATAGCCTACTCTACACAGTCACAGAAGGACCACTGATGAGGAGCCTCTGAGGACAAGGGAAAGTACCCCAAAGGCAGTGCTCATTGGTCTAAAAGTGTGACAAGACTTTAGCATTTAGTGCACTGGCTTTGGAAGACCTTCTGGGTTAAAAATTTCCCTTCAGCCACTTCTCAGTGGTGGGCTGAGGGTAAGTAAATCCACCCATGGTTTACTGAACCTTGATTTTCTGTCAAGTGAGGCCGATTGTAACTTCATTTAGTTTCAAGAGTGTAAACAACGACGCCCCCTCTATGCTCCCCAGTGATGCCCTCTGCAATATTTCATAAGACCACTTGGCCTGCTGTTACCTGATACTCTGTAGCAGCATCTGGTCTACGGGCTTTTCCAATAGTAGCTCTCACTTAGAGCTCTTTGCTGTGTGACTGGTAGCCGTTCTGTGCAGAGTCCTAAGTCACCTCCTGAGAGTCTCCAGGTCCAGCAGAGAGGATGGGAAGGGCTAGGCTGGGAGGGGAGAGGAGCGAGGCTCTGAAGCTTACAGCAGTTACTGTTAGCACACGTGTGGGCATAGGAAGTAGAGCCCAGGGAGTTTTTCAGTCATCTCCTGCTTAATGCATCCAGATGCATCCATAATTAGCCCTTGCCTCTGGCCTCCGGGCCCAGGTGGGCTCCAGAAGGCCGCACTGCCGCCAGACAAGCGGCCTTAAAGAACACCGGGCAGACAATTGGAATGCCATTTATCGTGCGAAACACAATAAAACCCTGAGCTCTCTTCCTGTCTCAGAGACCCATAAATTATGAAAATTATACCTGCCTCAGGCCTCGGACATATTGTTTTATTAAAGTTCCGATGAATAAACTTCAAGTCTCTTAAAAATGTCCTCCCGGCTTTTATCTGGCAGCACCTCCAGTGTGGGGCAGGCTGCCTGGGTCTTTCTGGGGGTTCATGCTTTGGAAAGCTAGATTCATTTCGAGCTATTAGTTACCTAGACTGGGTAGATGGCTGGAGAGCTGAGTGTACTGGGGGCTCTGGACCAGGGGACGAGGCTACAGGGGTACGGGGATCTATTCTACGTATGGGTCAGAGATGCCCCCACCAAGCCAAGCTCTCTGGGAGGGGGCAATGCTGGAGACTGACCTCAGGACCTAACACGTGCCAGGCAAGTACTCTAGCACTGAGCTACAGCCTGAAGCCCGATCCACTCCTTCTTCGAAGAGTACTATGTGGTTATGGACAGGAAGAGGGTTGATTCAACTTTGATATTTTTGGTCACTGGGACACTTTCCAGCTCTTCCTTGCAGTACTTCCTCAAGTACAGCTACAGAACCCTCAATTTACATTTTTACATTCTGTGTGAGCAGTAATCCCTCCCCAACATTCATTTCTGCGTTTCAAAGCAAACCGCATCAGGCAAAAAGTAACAGAGCAAATGCTGACTGACCTCTGGGGTCATCCCTGAGCCATTTGCAACTGGGAACTTACGGAGGGACAAGGATGGAGTCAGACAAGTATAGTAGACGTGGAATTCTCTCCTGGATACTCGCGGCTTTTCACTTCCCCAGAGGCCTTTTGAGTGAGTGGGCCTTTAAGAACACAACCTCAGTTGGGGTTTGTTACTAACCTCTAAACGCCAAGACTCAAAACATAAACGCCACCAACCAAGTGAGCCCGAGGAGTCACTACTTGGGACCAAAGTGTTACTTCTGTAGACGTGGGACAGGTCAGAAAACAGGAGGGCTTGAGACTATCTTTATTCAAATTCTTATTGTACATAGGGCCACACTGAAGAATGTCTTGTGTGTCCTTTGGGCAATGACCAGGGGGTCCTTGACACATGTTCCAAAGCCTCAAAGAGGAACAGGATTGGATTTTTATAAGAAGCCTAAGATGCCATCTCTGTGACCAAGAAAAAGTACCGAGGCCAGGCATGGTGATACACGCTTTTGATCCCAGCACTCAGGAGGCAGACAGGTGGACCTGAGTTTTGACCAGGTTCCAGTGGACAAAGAGAAGCCGTTCTGTAGACATGAGGCCTTAGAGGTCAAAGGATCTTGTCTGAGGTCTCATTAGTCGAGCAAACAAGGAAGTTAAGAGCTCTACTGCTCGGCTTCTTGAAGCCTGTCGATTTAGGGAGGGGCACCAGGACCAAAATTTGGTCCTTCTCCCCACTTCTAGCTCTTCCTAGTTCTGATTTTTTTTTTTTTTGCCCACTGTGTTACTAAGATATCCAATGGCCGGGCATGACGGCACACTTTTAATGCTAGCCTGGGCTAACAATATCTTGATATAGCAAGGTTCTCTCAAGAAATAACCAGAAAACCCAAACCTCATACACCCCGTGGGGACAGGTGACCCAGGAAGGGTTTTTGCATCACAAACCACAATCAGTTTCACTAGAAGTACAACATTCCTCAGTGGCCTTCAGATTATCCTAGAGGTAGATGAGGGTCTCCCCAGTCTGGACACCCAGCCCACTGTGTGCACATGCTCATGTGGCTTAGAGTTCTGACATACGGGAAACTTCTGCTGAGCGCGGACGCCAGGCAACGGACCACAACACGAGAAAATGGCAGTCATATGTATATTGAACAATATATATTTATAGATATCTTCTAGATCAGTACATTCAGTTTTTAACTTGTTTTTTCTTCACAAACAGAAGAACTCTTACAATAGTAGACTTTCTAAAATAAATACTATTAAAATAGAGCTTCAAAATAAATATTTTTTACAAAGGAAACCTTCTGTGGTAACTTTTGTGGTGAGGTGAGAAGGGGCCACAGTGGGGGAGAAAAGAAACAGGGACGCAGTGGAGTGGGCACTGGGCACAGCCCTACTGCTGCTAACATCAATCAACCGTGGGACAGGAAGAGAAAGCCAAGAAAGCAGCGGCAGTCACCCACAGCAAAAAATGGAAACGGGATTGACATCCACGGTTACAGAGCAGGAAGGGCATGGAACTTCTCGTCAAATGCACAAACCAGGAGGCTGGTGAAGCCTCGGACGGTCTAGTAAGTTGTACTGTGCAGGTGTGTGCTGCCCACGCACCTCAGACATTTCTTGGAATAGCACTGGAGACCACGCTGCTTCAAAGTGACGACCTGGGTTCCGGCCCAAGACCAACTTTGTATGTGTTGTCCCTTCGGGGTTGGGATCCAGCTGGGGGCCCCACCAATGCAGACTGCCCAAGCTCAAAGAACTTCATCAGCTGGCAAGTGCCCAAGGTAACAGTGAGGACCGTTCTTTGTTCCCTTCCAGTTGGCTTAGGGAGGAGCCTTGACTGTACCTTGGAAGGCTGTGCTAGCACAGCCCAATGTGCTCACAGGACTGCAGCGGAAACCCAAGTAGCCGGGGTAGTTTTTAGGAACTGTCTTGGATGACATCCTCAGCTCCAGGTACAACTGTCACTGACCCCAGGTGTGAGAACCGGCTGGACCTTTTGAAGAGCTCTAACTCAGCCGGGCAAGCTAAAGGCAGCAAGCCACCAGTCTGAAGCAGCTAGAGCGAGGGCCGGTACTCAGTGCCGGCTGACTAGCCTGGGAAGAGGGTGGGGCCCCACGGGCACACTACCACTTTGTGTGTTATGCATTCTTTCCCAAGTGTAGGTGTTTGCCGAGAAGCCAGAGAGAAGCAATAGAGCTGAGGAAATCAAGGATGCTTCCTTCGCCCCTCCCCCTTTACCACCAAGCCAAGCGGGCCCCAAGGTAAACTCCTGGGGGGAGGGAGAGCTCTGTAGACATCATTCGCAAGCCAAAACAAGGGGAAGGGGGAGCAAACCAAAACCCATAAAAATCCGTGTTTACAGCTATGTACACAAAGTCGGGGTCCGGGAGGGGTTGCCAGGAAACAGGGTCTGTGTGGTGGAGGGTCAGTGTGTAAGTGTCACGTGTGCATGTCCGCATACACGGCTTATGTAACTCAATTGTCCACAGAGGTGGATAGACCAAGATCACCAAAGTGCAACTTGCCACTGGGTCAAATGTCCTGTGGAGACAAAGTGAGGGAGGGACCCCGGGCAAAGCTCCCAGGCTTTTTTAGAAAGGGTGCTCCGTGTGTGCTATCGTTTGGGGGGGCTTCCCTCCACATGCCTCATCTGAGGAAACCATCTGCAGCCCCTTCCGCAAGCTTCTAATACATTCAATTAGCGTAAGTGGTTGGCTGAATGTGTTTCGGTCTTCCATCTTCTGTCCTTCTGATCTGTGCAAGAACACCGCAAGCGACTGGGGCAAGGGCAGCTATATGGGTTAGCCAGGGAATGAAGAGGCCGTAGTTTATACTTGCCTTTTACAAGCCAGTAAATGTTACATAAATAAAGCTGAACACAAACCCCTCCCTTCCTCCAATCAATAAATACCTATGGTTACAATTAACTTATTCTAAATCATAAGGTGTTACAACTAGTTTCCAAGGTGGGGTTGGGGGGGGTGGTGAATCCTTGAGAAAGAGCATTAGGTACAGGCTACTCAGCTACCTGCCTGATGGCCTCCTCCTTCCTGGGGGCAGCTCTGGTCCCACAACGAAGAGCCAGAAAGGCTACATGTGACTTTTGCCTAATGCTTTTCCAATTTCCCCTGGGGCACCTCTTCTGACCCAGGCCATTTCTCGCATCATTAAGAGGCAGGGATGGGGACAAAATACCACACAAAGCAAAAACCCCACACAACAGCTGAGGGGCAAGGACCAGAGACACTATAGCTTTTTGCATGCAACAAGTACCTACCCACTGGACGTGCTGCACTTTCTGAGTCCTTTAGCACCGTGAGAGAAAGAGTTGCTACGTCTTTGGGGGCTGTCGGGAGGGGCGGGGGTTGTGCTGCGCACAAAAGTGGGGCTCAAATCCAGTAGCCCCTGGAGAACTGTTCCCCACCCTCTCTGAGCTCCTCTGACTTCCCCACTGGGGCCTCCTAACACTAAAATAGACTCTGTTCATCCTCTCTCTATTTACATAAAGACAGACACATCACTATACACAAAAGGCTATGACAGCAAGCAGCAGAACCCGAAGAAAACCCAACCCCAGCTCGGCTCAACTGTCATTCTGCCAATGGGAGGTGCGGCCTCTTCTTCGCCATTCTTGATGGGCAGGGGGATTATGCTCCTTGAGGTGGTTGCCCCCAGATTTTGAAATCAGCCCTTCCTGGGGGGTGGCCCAAAAGGAAGCAAGTTGTTGTATTATTATTGTTTAAACACCATTAGCATCTAGTTTAATTAAACATGTAAAAACATCGTGACTGGATCCAGAGACCACAGCCTCAGACTCATTGGCAAAATGATATTTGGTCTCGCTTGTGTCGCCCTGGCCCTCTTAACCCAGCAAGTTTCTGCAAAGAATCTGAGTAGAGCGCTCTCGGGACACACAGCAGGCAGGCCAGTCCATGACTCCGTTAAGAAGCAGAGGATGGTGTGATGAGTGGACACCCCCAAGTTAGTGATTGAAGCTAGGAGGAACACACTGCCCCGTGGCTCCTTATCCATCCTGTGGCTCCGGGTGATTTTTGTTCTCAGTTATCAAGTCCATACAGCAGGAATTGCTACAGCGCACCTTCCCAAGAGGCCAAGGCCAACAGGCATGGACAGAGGAAGAAAAGGTAGAAGTCAAGGCTCTGAGGGTCTTCCTCAAGGTATCCCACCTTCCATTAACTGTTCCTCCCAGGCAGGAGGCTCCAGCAGGAGCCACAGACAATAGCAAAGTGGGAGGAAGAGACTGAGGAGGAGCTGGGAAGGCCATTGAGCAGCTGAACTTCCAGACTGTGTCCACATCTGTGTTCTGTCTTCTGAAATAGGAAAACCACATCCCAAACCAGCACACCCCGATGCTATCACTGCTGCTTGACAGAAAGTTTCAAGAACATGAAAATCCCAAAGTGCATCTTCATCCTTTTGGGGACTCTAAGCTGGGTGGCAGTGGTCTCTGCCTGCTTCTTCTCAATCTAGGGTTTAGGAGAGGACAGATGAGCAAGGTCAGCCTTAGGAGACTGGCAGGAGGGACCACGTTTCCAAGGGCAGTGTCAGAAAGGCTTGTCGGACCTGCTGGCCTTGGGGTCACCGCTGGCTGCCTTGCAGATAACACTGTTCGTGTGCTTGCAGCGGCAACCAGGACGTCTCAGGCGGTCATAGCCGTGTTGGGCCAGCTTGACACAGCCTGTGGCTGGCAGGTAGCACAGCAAACAGGGCAGCACCAGAGAGAGGGCACCCATGAAGGACCAGCGGGCGCAGCAGTTGGAGCGGGAGCAGGAGCAGGGATGGTCAGCGCAGGAGCCCTCATCATCCTCGTTGGTGCAATGGTAGAAGATGCCTTGTACTAGACACATGCACGTGCCATAGTTGACCAGGGTCTGGGCCGAGCACAGGCACTCCTGGTTGCAGACCCAGCAGGAGGGCAACGTCCGAGGGGACGAACATTCCTTGCACTTACACTTCCCACAGGCCTCACACAGCAAGAAGTGCTTATCGAGCTCTGGCGGAGCTGCTGGGCCCTTGAGGTCCAGTGGCTTACAGTGGACCGCCTTGGGCTGGAGGCGCACAGCCCTGGGCGAAGCCTGCTCAGCCACTGGCGGTGGAGCCATGTGGTCGAGCAGCCTCTGGTCAGAGGAGGTACTGCTGCTGCTGCTCACAGAGCTGGGCCGCCCGCTGAAGGAGATCCAGTGGTGAGTGACATCCTGGTCACAGCGGGCAGGTGTAGGGGCCAGCTCTGGGGGCCCACCCCGGGTCCGCTTGGGACCCATGGAGGGGGCCAGGCTAGGATTGTCTATGTAGTCATTCTCCACGTGGCTGGTCTTCATCTGGTCAATGGGTAAGATGGTGAGTGGGTGCTGGAGCCGGCTGTGGGCCACTCGGCCGTCAAGGAGGGGCTGCACCATGACGGAGCTGGGAGTCAAAGGGGCGGTGCCCTGCGGGATCGGGGGCTCCATGAGGCTGGAGGTCCTGGACTGCACCGATAGACAGGCTTCTAGGGGCCCTGGGAGGGAGGAAGGAAAAAGAGAAAATGGATTCCTGAGCATCAATATGGCCTGTTAATACCCTCCTCTCCCCTCAATCTTCTATCAGGCCTCGGGAGCCTAAATGAAATGGAACCAAATTTCTTCAGTGAACGTCCTAGCAATTCCCAAGGCTTAAATGGTCACTGCTACTGAGAATCACAGCAGCAGAAGCAACATCTGTTGGGCTGAGGGGCAACTTGGTGGTAGATCGCTCTCCGAGTATGTGTCACAGGTTCTTGCTATGGTCATCAGTACCACTGGGTGAGGTAAAGAATAGGTAGAGCCTGGAGGTGGTGGCACAGGCCTTTAATCACAGCCAGCACTCGGGAGGCAGGCACGGTGGCATAGGCCTAGAATTCCAGAATTTGGAAGGTGGAAGCAGAGGCAGCTGTGAATTTGAGACCAGCCTGCCTACAGAGCAAGAGCCCATCTCAAAAAAACAAAACAAAACAAAAAACAAAACACTTTAGACCTAACAAGTGCTGCTGTGAACAAACTACAACTTCCTTCTACATTATTTTGAATGTATGTGGAGGTCAGAGTTACTTCTCTCAGGGAACAACCACTTCTCTTCTTCCACCTGTGTGTGACAATGAAGGAACGGAGGTCCCCAGGCTTGTGAACAAGCGCCTGTATCAACCAAATGAGCCATCTTACTCCCCCAGTATGGGGGGGGGCAGGTGGAGGGTCTCACTGTGTTGTAGCCCTGGGCTGGCTTTCAACTCATGATATTTAACAGGTTGCCCTTTGAACTCACAGAGATCCACCTGCCTCTGCAGTGGTGAGTGCTAGGGCCCAAGCTGCCCGAGTTCTTTTAAATCTATGGCTTATGCCTTAGTTTTGTGGCTGTAAAAGAGGGTGTGTGCTCCCTTGAGCTCGTCAGCTGGATAAGCAAAAGCCTTCACTTTGGGAACTAAGAAGAGAAGGGCTGCATCTGATGCCCACTCATCCGGGACATTATTAACCTACTACTCCTGCTTCCAAGAGTGGTAACCTCCAGCAGCCCATAAGCCCCCTGGGTAGGTGAGCTCCCGACAACCTACATGGGAAATCCTCTCAAGGGGCACTCACATCACCCATTTCCAAGTGCTGAGCTGAACATTCAGACTAAATGCTATTTACTAGAATAGCTAAGGCAACCCTGGATCAGTTTCTAATTTCACTGAGAGAGTGCAATTTTAAGTTGGCATCCGGCCAGAGATTCAACTGCAGCGCCTGACACGGAAACCCAGGAAGTCACTTAAATCAAAGAGCGGAAACGGCTTGGTTCAAATTTAGAAAGTGCACATTGTTTTCTATTAGAAGTACCATTTCCTTGCCTGCTGACCTTTACATTTGGAATTCGGATGGAGATCAATTTAAAGAAATAGCAGCAGAAGGCCAGGACCTCTGCTCAGAGGAGACACAATTTGGAATCCAAAGGAAAGATTACACTCTGGGAAGATTCCACAAAGAACTTCAAGGGACTGGGGGAGGGAAGGATGGAGAAAGGGAAGAGGAGTCTCCATAAAGACAACACACACTGAGCTCCTCGGTGTTAAGGGTGGTGTTTCTGTAAATGCCTTTTCAAGATGCTAATGACAGCTCATGTCTCTCAACTAAGTTTATCTCGCATCAAAGGCGTTGCCAAGGGAATGTGAAGTAGGTTTCTAGTTCCGTTTACCCCTCTTGCTGGGACTGTTAGTCCATCTCAGTATCACAGGAGAGTGACACTTGGCTCCCTGGAAGTAAAACTAGAGTAAAGTGTTCGTGGTGGTGGAGAGAGGAGGCTGATGGGAAGGCACAACTGTGCTTGCCTCTGCTTGGAGACTAGGATTTGGTTACAAATAGTTGAAGCGTTTTCTTGGATGCTTCTAGTCGGCATGAAATAAACACAGCTAGCTCTAAACAGAAAGTTCATGAAAGGGATAGAAAGAAGGTTATCCACAGCATTTATCTGTACATCATCTATGCCGCTAAACGCAAAAAAATCACATCTTTTCTACAAGGGTCAACGGTTCAGTCACCAGACAGTTCCCATTCACACGGGGAACTAACTATTGTCCCGACAGGTATTTCTTTATATACTATTTCCCTGTCTGTCTTGGATGAGAGTCTACATAGTAGCAGGGGCCACAAAGTTCTTTTCAGTGAAATCAGAACTTTTTTTTTTAACCTTTTAATTATTTTTTAAAACAAGACATTCATATAACATCTTAGATTGTCTGAAACTTATTATGTAATAGTCCAGGCTGGGCTACAGAAGTCCTCATTCCTCAGCTTCCCAATTGCTACAATTAAAGGAATGCGCCACTATACACAGTTCAGAGCATCACCTTTGAGGTGGAAGCCTCCTCAACCACCTGGCAGGCTTTCTACCAAAGACTAACTAGTCCCTTGTCAAGGAAGCTTTAAGTGAATTGTTGTGATCAGGGCTGGGTAGAAGTATCCTGGAGAGCATCCCTCTAAGGAATGCTACCTTTCAGCTAATACACTTGTTCCAAGAGGTTCCCAAGGCCTTGCCTCTACAAAAAAATGTTAAGTTAGGGTCAACTGATCAGTTAACTTAGAAGCCCCAGGTTGTGGGGTCTTTGGCTAAAGGAAAAAAAAAATCACTAAGTTGGTATAAAGTGTCACAGATCAGACTTGTCAGATGCTAGCCAAGGACTGTCTCAAGTCAGAACCTTCTTCCTTGGACAATGATTCCAGAAAGCCCAGGTTGGGAATACCTGCCAACAAAATTATGTGGAATCTTCAAGTAGCTGCATATTGGCCCTTGTAGCTCGAGTTTTATCTAAGGACCAAGTCCAGGACTGACCAAGCTGCAGGAGAGAAAAGAGGTACTGCTAGGCACAGACAGAGGCAAACTGATTCCCCACTCTGCTTTGCCAAGCAGGTTAACCAATTCTCTTTAAAAACAGCTGCATTTCTTGCAGATGAAGCAAAAAGCCTTAGGCAACTTTCAAGGATGTTTAACAGGCCCTGGAATCAGCAAGCAGACTCTCCAAAGCATGCAAAAGCCCCATCAGCAAGCCAGTTTGGAACGGCCACCATAGGCAGGGAAGCTACTGCCCCCCATCACCCTCCAGAGGCAGCTGTCAACATCTGCGCTGGCAAATGAGGCCAGCCTAGAGTGTGGGATCTTGGCCCCCAGTGACTCAGCTCTCTCAGGACACGCACATCTGACATTTGGTTCCAGAAGACACGTTTCAAAAGGCATCTCCCTACCATAACCCTGAACTCTTTCCAGCCACCATCTCAGCAAAACCGAAGGGCTGGCTCGGAGAGCCTCGGCTCACACTTGCTTAGGCCTGCCCCAGCCTCTGCTGAATTGATGTGGCCGAAAAAGAAAAACAACTTCCTAAACTGCCTGTTTGATAACCCCTCAAGCACAGCTCCCAGTCTACTCCCCACCCAGCAACACCGCCCCCCCACCCCCCAGTCTGAGTTCTATTTCCAAGATCAGTCTCCACCCCGGGACATTTCCACCCCTCAGTTTGTGCATCCCCGCAGGTGTTAAGTGCACTTTAATAGGCACCTCCGCTTCTCCTCCAAGGAAGGAAGAGATTTATATAATATAAATGGGACAGGAGGCTTTGCCTCCGTAAGCTGTTGGGAAGAGCTTGATGGTCAATTTGGAAGATTCTGGATGGAAATGACGCCAACCCTGCACTTAAGCCTAGGAAGGATCTTACAGCCAGAGGACTAGCATAAGGAACACTTTCACCTTCCCTCCAATAATAATAATAATAACAACAATAATAATAACAATAGCAGCTAATTACTAGAAATGACTAATATTTATGGAACACTTTTGGGTGCCAGGCTCTCTGCTGTGCCCAGAGTGCTTCATTTTCTCAGTTAATCCTCAGGTGATCCTCACCATCACCTTAGGGAATAGCTCCCGTTCTGGAGTTAGAAATGCAAGCATAGGGCCTTGGAGATGACCGGTCAGCACGGCGCATGCTTGCCACACAAGCAAGAGGATCGAAGTTCTGATCCCCAAAGCACAGTTTTGTCACATCTGTAATCCCAGTGTAGGTAAAGTGGGGACAGGAGGATCCCCTCAGCTCATTGGCCAGTCCTACCACTAGGGTATCACTAAGTTCAAGGAAAGACCCCATGCCCACCTCCAATGATAAGGCAAATGGACTAGAGAAACAGTTCCCTAATTAAGAGCGCTTGCTGTTCTTGCAGAAATTCTGGGTTTAGTCTCCAGCACCCACACGGTAGCTCACAAATCATGTATATTTCTGATTCTGGGGAAATCTGATGGCAACCATTCTAAGAACATCAGGTATGTGTGGTATACATAGACACATGCATTCTCTCTCTCTCTCTCTCTCTCTCTCTCTCTCTCTCTCTCTCTCTCACACACACACACACACACACACACACACACACACACACACACTCACAGGGGTAGAGCAAGTGATCAGGGCAGGACTCATCTCTAGTCATTTGACCCTGTGGCTGAAACAGACCTGGAGCCTTAGCTAACAATGACTTGTGGAAGCCTTCCCTACCCCTAGGGACCCATGGAAAAATGTCCACGTGCCAATCATTTTCCTAGCCTAGTCTTTCAGTAGCCCAAGGCCCCCCTGAGCCACCAACCTCGTGGTCAGTGGGGGTGGTGAGAGGTTCAGTAACCCAACCAGCAGATAAATGACTCCAGATAGGGGTTTTTCTGGCAATCAGCATTTTCTGTCACTTCACCTCTCTTTTACTAATTGTTTTCACCTTTACCCCAATGGATCTCCCTTACAGGATTTCACTGTAACCATCCTTAAAGGAAAAGGAAATCCTGGTGTGAAACCGGATCCCCTCCCACCTCACCTATCAAGTTCAACTCTGGGGTTCCCGGGGCATCTCTGATGATAGAGTTTCCAGTGCAGGTGTGGAGGGGAGGGGAGGGGAGGGAAGAGCCAGGCTCAAGGAGTTGGCGAGGCTGATGAATCAGCAAGCTACCCACCCCACCCCCTTTCCCACGGCACAGCCCCTCAATCTGCTGCTGCTCGGTCTGGCACTGGCAGCTCGAAGCTGCCTGTCTTGACCCTCACTGCCTGCAGGGAGGGACCTGGACACAAAGGCTGCAGGAAAAGAATCAAGAGACAATGTTAAATGTCCACACAGTCTGGCTACCCTTCCCTGGATTTACCCTGGGAAGGACAGCTGGGAAATATTGAGAAAACCTGCCCGTTGTACTTTAAAATCTACAAGTCAGCGAATGACAAGCTGGCAAGAAGCTCCGAATGAATGGGCAGTTTCTGTGCTGCCCATTCAGTCTTAGCGGGCTCTTCCACAGAAGGTTGTTTAACCCTTTAAAGTCACAATAAAGGTCTTTAGGCTGCCCGAGAGCCGGCCGCCCCTCTGCAACACCATTGCCTGGTCCTTTGTGACACTAACCCAGTTTAGTTAATTAAGCTATAGCCAGATGGTGACTTATTGCTTTTAAAAAGACCCTTAAGAGAAGGGGGTAGGGAAAGCCAGGTCTTATGGGGGAAGCCAATTTGTGGAGGCCCAGGAGAAGAAAGCAGAATGCCTCTGAGCAGCTGAAATTGTTTGAGGACACACTTTTACCCACTTCCTACTTTACTAGCATTAGCGAGTTCACAGCTGGCCACGTTAGGGATCACAAAAGAAAACAGTGGTCCGTCATCCTTTGTCCCATCACCAGATTTCAGCCCCTTTTCCTTTCCTTGTATTTTGAGCAATTTTAACCAGCTTCAAGCTTCTGCTTTGCTATATGTATACCCATATACTTGTGTCTGCCCAGTACCCCATTAAGAGAGATCGGAAGCCATGTCACAAAGGAAGGGCACTGGATGGGGCCTGCTAACCAGCAGCACCACTCAGGAACTGGTCAGGCCAAAGCGTAGAATGTGACTAGAAGCCTGCAGACCCCCCAGCCCCTTGAAAGGCCTTTTAGACGTCATCAAGATGGTCTTATTGTCTCCCCAACCTCCTCCAAGAGACAGAACTAACAATAGATTTTTAGCTTACCCTTGGGATTGAACAGGAAATGACTTCCCCCTTTCCCAGCCAGAAGCAGACGGGTAAGGAAAAATGCTCTAGTGCATCGGGCCACCTGCCCCAGGGCCCCTTCCCCTCCTCCACTAGACCTAGAACATCTGTGCCTCTCTCTACAACGCCTTGCTTCCTCGCTTCCTTCACTGACTGGAGGCCCTTCTTTGGAAAGAACCACCCCCATCACAGCTGAACAGCGGGGCCTCTTAAGCTTGGCCACATGTCGTGGACACATTCCCCAACCTCGTCAGCTGTCCAGATCTGCAGGGTAGCCCCAGCTCCCTGAGAATCAATACCCCCACCTTTTAAATCACACAGCACCCTCTACTTTCTGTGCCTCTTATTCAAAAGGTCCTTAAGACTAGACTCTCCCCTAAGAGTACAGATTAACAGTGAGCTTGCCTCAGTCCTAGCCACAAACAAGCCCTACTGGCTGCCCCTGGTCCCACGGGCTCTGGGAGTTTGCTCACCACCAAGGTCCAGGCTTCCCAGCCCCTGCCTAGTCCGAAAGGACCGCTAACAGTTTTCCCTACGTTAGTCATTGTCTCCTTACAAAAACCTATTACCACGAGTCACTGTGTTCTTCTCCACTCTCGCTACCCCTCTTATTTAAAAATGCTGTTATAAACTGGGCATGGTGCAGCCTGCCTGCTTGTAATGCCCACACTCCAGAGGCAGAGGCAGGAGGACTGCTCCCAAGTTGGATGCCGCTTATCTCCCCGGGGAGTTTCAGGCCAGCCAAGACCTTGTCTCAAAAAACAAACAAAAACCCTGTCATAACTCAGCAAGGTGGCACATCTGTAAAGCCAGCACTCAAGACTATAGGAGGCAGGGAGATTAAGAACCTCTGCTAGTTGGTGGTGTCGCACACCTTTAGTCCCAGCACTCAGGAGGCAGAGGCAGGTGGATCTCTCTGCGAGTTCGAGGCCAGCCTGGTCTACAAAATCGAGTTCTGGGACAGCCCAGGATTGTTAACAGAGAAACCCTGTCTCTAAAAAAGAAAAAAAGAGTAAGGTTATGGGGCCAGAAAGATGGCTTAGCTATGAAGAGCACATACTGGTCTTCCAGAGGACCTAAGGTTAGTTTCCAGCGCCAACTTGAGGCAGCTGTTACAACTTTAGTCTGTAATTCCAGCTCCAGGGGCATCCAATGCCTGACTTCTGTGGGCAATTGCATTCACATGTAAGTATGTGTGTGCACACGATTTATGCATATAATAATTAAAATAAATTTTTAAGAGTTCAGGACTAGCCTGTGCCTACAAATCAAGACCCTGTTTCAAAACAAGCCAGCCAGCTAGCAAACAACAAACCCTGTTCAGTCTACTCCCCAAGCTCCAAACATCCTAGTTGACTGAGTAGATGGCAGGAATCCTCCCTCAGCTGGGCACATGCAACTCCCTCTTGGTTCTACCGGAGTAGATAACCTAGATTCAGAACCAAATTAAAACTCCAAAGAGGGACCTTCTTCCTAGGCCATCCCAGCACTCAGGAGGCAGAGGCGGGTGGATCTCCCAAAGACCTGGAAACAGAGGAAAAGCCACCTCAGGGGTGTCAACCTTACAACTTCTTTCAGAGAAGGAGCCTGAGCAGCTGCAGGCTTTATCTACCAGGCATGGATTTACGAAAAGCGTGCTAACAAGTCTTTAATCCCCACTTGGGAGGCAGAGGCAGGTGGATCTCTTTGAGTTTGAGGCCAGCCTCGTCTACAGAGTGAGTTCCAGAAAAGCCAGGGCTGCATAATGAGAACCTGCCTTAAAACTAAATTTAAAATGTTACAAAAGTCCACAACAGGGCAGGATACCACAGCAAGGGACTGGAATTTAAAGTCCTTATGTCTGATCCAAAGAGTGACACATTTCAAAAGCCACTGAGGAGCGTGTTCATGGGTTTTGTCTCTCCCTTCATTTGGATGGCTTATTTGCCTTCATTTGTTTTCTGTTGTTTTAGAAAGCCAGCCAAACCTCTGGGCACATATAGTGCTAAGTTCACAAGACAGTGAAAAAGAAGTCTGAACTGGGCAAAGGGTGAGTTCCAAATTGCCAATTCTGGAACGTGATACAGGCAGAAAGGACGGTGGATGCCCAGCCTCCCATCTGCCCTGAATGGATCTAGTCTGTGCTGTCTCCTCCCACCAGCCTGAACCAAAGCTGTGGTGAGGCTACCATTTCAGAGGGCAATGTGGAAAAGGTTGTGGGATCCCGCAAGAAGGCATGGATATCCCAGAAGGAAAGAGACTCTTGAACTCAGGTCTAAAACTTCAGATGGGACACAAGCAAGGGATGTCCTTAAAGCCTCCCTCCACCTAGTTGTTCACTCAGGGTTCAGCAATCTAAGTGCTCACCAACACAGTTCACCTGCTCCAGCCTGGAGAGGATTTTCCTGGAGCCAAGGGACCCTCCCAAAGACCTGGAAACAGAGGAAAAGCCACCTCAGGGGTGTCAACCCTACAACTTCTTTCAGAGAAGGAGCCTGAGCAGCTGCAGTCTTCCTCTGACGGACAGATCCACAACCTCCACAGCCGCACTAACGTGGTGGTTAGAAGCAGAAAATCTCAGATGTTTGTGCTCCATTTGTGTGAAGATCGAGACCTCCAAACATTGTGAAATCCAGCGGAGCAATATTGGGGAGGGCCTTAGGCCAGACGGAACTTATTAAGAGATTGATAAACCCCTATTTCCCAACTGCTCTAGGTCTCACCTTCCAGCTTTGTGCTGCGTAGAGGCCTGTTAGAAGGCTGCTGCACTGGTGTCACCCACAGAGGGGATGTGCCCGAGCTCCTGCCCTCCCCAGGTTCCCTTGCCTCTCCTCAGAATGGGGAGAATCAAACCACTGGTTGGTGACATTAAAGAGGAGACTGCCATTGCATCTGAAGACCCCAAGGAATCTATCTTTTCCTTGCAGCGTCGCAGGGTTCCGGGGAGCCTACTCCCTGCGCAGTAGGAGGCCTTCTGCCCTGAGCCAGGCCTGACAACATGGATGCCCAGCCAGCAGCTTTCCCCTCTGCATGCAATCCCCTCCAGCCCATGCCGCCTAGAACTCCATCCCTTAGCCCTTAAGCCATGCAACCATCTTTCTGTCTCTCGCCTCTTCCTCTGCCCACAACCCCCAAGCCCCCAATCAAAAGAATTGAGAAACGTCTTCTTGCCCAAGAGCTGCTACTGTAAATGCTTTTTGATCGTCTGCTTGGAGGGGGAACTGGGCACAGCCGTGGCCCCAGTGATGAAGCCAAGCTCCAGCTGCCCGGGTTGGCCAAGCCCGTCGTCTCCCTTACCCCCCCCTCAATGTCCCCGTGGCCCTGACGACTCCAAATTCTTCAGAACATACCGTCTCTATCCTCTATTCTCCGTGTTGTCAAGTCTGGTACCAACAAGGAGGCAAAGTGGGCACCTTATCTCTCCTACGCATGCAACCTCTTCCTCCAGCTCCCACACGCCCGGCGTTATGTAAACGCACCTTCAGCCCCCACCACAGCCTTACGAGAGGCCCAGGGGCTCCGGGACCTGGCAAAGATCGATGTCTGAGGATAGGGGGATACCGGATGGCGAAGGAGCCTCGGGCCCAGAAGAGGCTAGGGAAAGAAGCAGCAAGGCAGTTGCACAGCATAAAATGAGGCAGCCGAGCAAAGGTCAGACGGTCTGGAACCGCCTCGCAAGGAGAGGGAGCAGAAAAGCTCAGTCCTTGGCCGGCCCCACGCTGACCATCCAGTGGGAAAGCAGGAGAGGAAACCTAGTCCTCCACGGCTCGGAACCGGGAAAGAAAAACCCACGTCGAGCATAGGCCCCTGAGGAAGGGCTGGGAAGACCCACGGCACAACTGGCACCGTGGGCACGGAGCCCGGGGGTGGGCGAGCCGCCCAAACGTAGGGCGCCCCCAAGTCCCAAGCGGTCGCTCCAGAGCGAGCCCGGGGCTGCGGGTTCCGCGCTCAAGGAGAGTAGTGGCAAGAGAAGGAAAGAGGCCAGGCCAGAGGCAAACTCCGGACACTAACAAGGTTTCCAGAGTCGCAGAGGGCGCGGAAGCTCAACTTGGCAATGCCCAGGGTCGGCAACGGCAGTGCCAGGCAGCGAACACCCCCAGCGCCGTGCCGGCCGGGCGCGCCTGGTAGCTGCGGCGTACCGCAGGGACTCGAGGAGGCGCAGACCAAGGGAAGGAACACCGAAGCGGCTCGAAATAGCGTACCATTGGCCCCAGCCCGTGGGGAGCCTCGTCACGGCACCGAGGGGGTACTTTCGGATCTCCAACCAGCTATGGACTTACTTTGAGGAGCTGCAGAGTCACAAGCATCGCTCCACGTCTATGTAAATACCCGAACCGGAGTGGGTCAGTCGCTGTTGTACTCGCAGACGCCAGTCAGAGGAGCCGGCAAGGCTCCCTGAGTCCTGCAGCGCCAGCTCCGCCGCTGTCAGCTCTGCTCGCTGCCTCAGCGGCGATGTTGCAACCCTTGCCTGGGAAAATGGCTTTTTTATGAATGGGAGGGCAGAGAGCTCCACTGCGCACGCGCGCCGCCCGCGATTCTATGAATGGGTGGGCACAAGCGACCCCGTGCGCGCATGCGCTGCGTTTTTTTTTTCCCTTTTTCTTTTTTTTATGAATGGGGGGCCGGAAAAGAGCTTAACCCGTGATTGCTGGGGCCGGCTGTTGCTCCTCCAGGGGCCGTCGTTCTTTTACAAAGAGGGGTGGAGGTTGTTGTTCCTTTTTTTTTTTTTTCTTTTTAATGAATGGAGGGCGGCGGCGACTGCTGCAGCTGGCTCAGCTGCGTGGGTTGTACCCTCCTCCCAGCCTGCGAGAGGAGGTAAAGGCCACCTTCACGCCACTGCGGGCTAGGGCAGGAACCGTCAGTGTGACTAGAGGGTGGGGGGCGCTGCGGCCTCGGGATTCTGGGCCTAGAGCAGGGTGGGGGAGGACACACCTCGATCAGCGTATCTCTTGTCGCCTCAGGCGATGGGGAGGGGGAGCGAGAGGACCCCTACTGGGAACCTTCTCCTTTTCAAGATCAGTGGCGCCTGGGGACGTCGGGGGCAGGGACCTTCCAGCCTCATTTGCCAAAAATTAAGAAAATGTCTTTTGTCTATTTCAAAGAAGGGTAGGGTGGGGGTTGTTGAGTGAATCTGGCTCCCTTTCTAAGTGTAGACCACTCCTCCCATTTCTTGGGTGTGGACAGTATCTGGGCCAGGCCTCTTCCGGCTCCAGTACCCCCCGGGGTGATTCTGTCCACTCAGCCAGAGGCCTGGCCCTCACCTCTCAACCCCGCCTCTCTCCCGCCCCAGAGTAATGTCCGCAATGCCCCGGGCTTCCGCCCGCCCTCTGCTGCCCTGGCTAGGTGCCCCCTTCCCTCCTCGTGCCCTTGTCTTCCAGTCCTCAGAAGTCGCTGTTCTTTTTAATCTTGCGGCCCTGTGCCTTTTGTTGCAGAAGGCAGTTTTCCCGATTGCTCCCCTTAAAAGAAAAGGGAGCAGCGGTGAATTGGCCAGGTAGATGGGTGGAGCAGGCCTCGGCAGGATGCTGCCGGGGTGGCCACGGTATTAAATAACAGGACTCTTGAGCTCAGAGGGAATGGAAATGGCCAGAGAGCCTTTCTTTGCTGGAGGGGGCAGGGGGGGCGGGGGCGTCCGAAGCCGGTGAAAAGAGAAGCCCCTCCATTAGGCCTGACTCCTGAAGTCGGGCGCTCCAGCATCAGGCCCAGCTCCGCCCAGTAACCGGGAAGCCTGTAATCTCCTTGGAGCCTGGAGTAGGGATGAAATTGATGCAGTAAGGGGGAGCGGGAGGGTGCTCTGAGTCTGGATCCCCGGCAAGGTACATCTTGCTGGTGTTTGGCCTTCATGGGTTGTGAGGCAGTTTTTTTTCCTCCTACGCCATCCTAGTGCTGCGCTTGGCTGTAGTCAGAGGAACCAATTGAAAGGCTCAGCCCACGGGTGAGGTCTGGCCTGGGGCTGGGGCTCCATCACAAGCTGCTCAGACTAGAACTCAAGGTCACTGTGTCCTATCGTAAAATGCCTTCTTACCACTCGGACACACATCTCAATGATTACTTACTCAGTTCCTGGGGCCGGAACAGACTCTCCCATGGAGCTTCCTTCCTGGGACAAAACCTCCACCCAAAGCCAAGGAGGGAGATCTTCAGGACTTCCTTGTGTACTTATCACTATTCCCATTTGTTAGATCTGCAAATTGAGGCCAATAGTCCTGCATCTGGTGAACCGAAGCACTGGTAAATTGTGCTGAATTTCAAGGTTTGCAACCCAGTTCTCTCTGCCTTGAGTCTAACCCCCTCTCCACCGTAGGGTTTCTTGTCATTTAAGCGGTTCAACAATGACACATTTTCCAGCTGGTGTTCACCCATGGTCCTTGCTTAGTTACAAGGATGAGAATAAATGACTCTTTTTAAACTGATGTAGGGGAAGGGATGCTGTCCTGTTCCCTTCATTAACAGAATTAGCCAAAAGACAGGGTTCCACTTTGTGATCCTGTTTTAAGGAGGGAGAATGCCCAGCCCTAGGTGGGGAGTGGGAGGAGCTCCAGTGCCCCCCCCCCCCCCCCCTCTGTTCCATCAGAATGCCTGAGAGGCATTAACAGCAGTTTAGAGGAATTCATTTGCTTGTTGTGTGCTGCTGTCTGCAGTGATTGGGGCTCATGGGGGGCAGATGTCCCTCCTTGCCCTGGTGAAGCTCACTCGGTCTTTTAGGAGACAAAGTGAGTGCAATTTGATCTCTGGCAAGTGCTCACAGAGAGAAGTCAGCCATCTCTGAGTTCATAGAAATGAGGCATATAGAGGGGGGTATGCTTGTATGTATGTATATATATGGAGGAGTGTGCACATGCGTGTGCGTGTGGAAAACAGAAATCCTGCTGAGTGTCTTCTTCCAACTCCTTAAAAGAAGTAGATTTATTTTCTCTTTTGTGTGTGTGAATGTTTTGCCTGCATGTGTGTGTGTATGTAAACCATGTGCATGCCTGGTGCCTTTGGAGGTCAGAATATAGGGTGCCAGATTCCTGGGTGTGGAGTTACAGATGGTTGTAAGTTCCTGTGTGGATGATACGAATTGAACCTGTGTCCTCTGCAAGAGCAACAGGTGCTCTTAACCACTGACAGAGCCAGCTCTCCAGCCCCTCAATTTGGTTTTTGAAACAGGATAGATCTCTCGATCTCTCTCTCTCTCTCTCTCTCTCTCTCTCTCTCTCTCTCTCTCTTTCTCTCTGAAATCAATTTGGAACTCACTGCTTAGCTAGACTGGGTGGATAGCCAGCCCCGGGGATCCTCCTGTTTCTGCCTCCCCAGCAATGGGATTACAAATGTGAATGGCTTCTTTATGTGGATTTTGGGGATCCAGACTTTGCTCTTCATGCTTACAGAGTGTCTCAGTTAGGGTTCCTATTGCTGTGATGAAACATCATGACAAAAGCAACTTGGGGAGGAAAGGGTTAATTTGACTTTCCTGTCCTGAGTCCATTGAGGGAAGCCAGGGCAGGAGCCTGGAGTCAGGAGCAAATGCAGAGGCCCTGGAAGAATGCTGCTTACTGGCTTGCTCTTCATGGCTTCTTCAGCCTGCTTTCTTATAGAACCCAGGACCATCAGCCCAGGTGTGGCACCATCCACAGTGGGCTAGGCCCTCCCCTGTCAATCAATTTTTTTAATTGGTTAAGGAAAAATTAGTTAAGACCCTGCAGGCCTGATCTTATAAAGGCCTTTTCTCAACTGAAGTTCCTGCCTTTCAAATGATTCTAGCCTGTGTCAAGTTGACATAAAACAAGCCAGCATACAAAGCAAGTATTTTACCAAATGAGCCATCTTCTTAGCCCCATGGGTGGCAGATTTCAATTTGGGTATCAGGAAGTGTCTCAGAAAGGAGCCTGTGGTTTTGAATTGCAACTGAGGGCTGAAGAATGAGTCCAAGGAAGGTTAGAGCATGTGTTAAGCAGAGGCGTCATGGGTGGAGGCTCCACCACACTTAGGCAGAAACCTGGCATGTGGACAACTTGAACAGAAAGTCTCTGGCCACAATGTGATGAGCAAGGATGAGGGGTGTTAAGCAGGTGTAAACACCCCGATTTCACTTAACAGCAGCCCTGGGGCTGATGTACAGGGAACAAGAAGACAGAATGAAAGATGGTGGGGGAATCAAAACATTTGTTCCTTAGAAGGTGAAAGACCTCACTCACATTTACTCTTACAGTTGGGCAGCTGGTAGGCTCTGCACATGCCCAGGTTTTGTCCCCAATCAACTGACTGCTCATTCCAAAATGCCTAGTGGTTTCCCCTGGAATAACATTTTTGTTTTGTTTGGTTTTTTTGTTTGTTTGGTTGGTTGGTTTGGTTTGTTGTTGTTGTGTGTGTGAATTTTTGTTATGTTTTTTATTTTGTTTTGTTTCTTGCTAGCATCAGATTCTAACAACCATTCGGCCTGCCAATGCTGATGATGACAGTCTTTCCACTTAGCACTGGTACAAATACAGTTCATTGCCTCCAGATGGTGGACAGGGCCCTGGAGTGGCTTCAGTTCTGGGCTTTGCCCTTTTATCAAGGATCCAGGAGATATATTTGAAGAGGGAAGAGAGGCGGCAATTCCAAGCCAATGTCAGACATTTATGGAGCACTTCCTGTTTGCTGCGCCTGTGGTCAGGGTTTTCACCCTTGGACTTTGTTTTTTGTTACTTTGGCTTTTGTTTTTGCTTTGGGAGTCTTTTATTATGTAGCCCAGGTTAGTCTCCAACTCTGGATCCTTCTGCCTCAACTCATCTCCATGTACCTCCATACTTAGCTATATATATTTATTTGTTTGTTTGTTTGTTTATTTCTCAAGACAGGGTTTCTCTGTGTCATGGCCCTGGCTGTTCTGGAACAGGCTGGGCCTCGAACTCACAGAGATCCACCTGCCTCTGCCTTACCTAGTGCTGGGATTAAAGGTGTGGGCCACTGCACCTGGCTTTTTTTTTTTTTTTTTTTTTTTTTTGAGACAGGGCCTTTCTGTGTAGTCCTGCTGATCCGGAACTCACTTTTGTAGAGCAGGTTAGACTCAGACCCAGAACTCTACCTGCCTCTGTGTCCCAAGTGCTGGAATGAAAGGCATGTGCTGCCACTGCCTGGTTTTCATCAATATTCTTTAAAGTGTGTGTGTGTGCTGTGCTGTGTGTGCTGTGTAGTGTGTGTGTGTCGTGTGCGATCTCAAGGTTTTCTGAATTAGCACTTTTCTTGCTTGTTGGGTGTCTTTCGTTATATTTCTTTGCCTAATTGCTCAGGCTAGAACCTTTGGCGTATGCTGAATAGATCTGTTTCTTGTTCAGACTTGTAGTCCATCACCATGAAGTGTGATGTTTATTCATTTCTTTGTTTAACAGGTGGTTGGCAGGTGTTTGTGGAGCAATTTTCTGTGCCAGGCACTGTATTAGACTGCAGGATCCTCGGGTGCTTGTAATGTGGTTGAGGTGAAGGGAAGGAGTGATCGAAAGGGGAGTGAACTAGGTGAATATAAACGAACAAGTAAGGAAGGTAAATTTAAAGAGTCGAAAATGAATAAAGTGGTAGGGACCCTGAGAACATCCCCAAGGAGGCAGGATTGACAGAGGCCTGAATGTCACAGTCAGCCGTGGCAAGATCCTGCAAAGGCTTTAACCAGCCATGGAAAGAACAAGAGGACTGAGCCCCTGAGGCTGGATTCAGCTTGCCCTAAGAATCCACAAGGCGATGGTGGTGGGCGCTGAGGGAATGAAGGGCCAGAAGCATGCTGGGAGCTCAGAGGAAGGCTGGGTTTCCCTGGACCTAATGCTTCCTGTTCAAGATGAAAATGTTAAGCCTTCAGCTCTGGTTGTTGCTATTTCCACAGTAATATTACACTTAATATTATTATATCCTAAAGAATGTGTCCAGTCTAACAGCATTTTACACAAGTATATTTTAAAGATCTATAATCAATAGGCATTCTTTTACTTTTTTTTTTTGAGACAGGGTCTCACCTTGGCTGGCCTATAACTCACAGAGATTCACTTGCCTCTGTCTCCAAGTGCTGGGATTAACGGCTGTACTGCCATGCCCAGTTTGACATTCTTAATTTTAAAATTGCTTCTAGGAAATGCATCCAGAAGCTTCTAATGGAAAAGCTGGGTTGGTTTTTTTTTGTTGTTGTTGTTGTTTTCTGTCTCCCACATGTCTTTCGTTTGGCCATCCCTGTTTACTAGTTTCTTGATGATGCCTACAGGGAAAATGATTTTATATTCATTTGTCCTCAGCTCAAACTTTTCATCTTTCCTAGTAGCATTTCTATACTGTTTTTAGTTCAAACAGAGACCTTGAAAATGCTAAATTTTCAAGTTCTAACAAGTTGACTTGATTAACTATACAATATTCATTGTATGTCTACATTCCCAGTGTAAACATTTTTTAATTTAAATTTTATTTTTCACATGTATGGGAGTTTTGCCTGCATGTATGTTGTGTGCTGTGTCTATGCCTGGTGCCCATCGAGGCCAGAAAAGGGCATCAGATCCCCTGGAACTATAGTTACAGATAGTTGTGAGCCACCATGTAGGAATTGAACCTGGGTTCTTTGAATGAGCAGTCAGTGCTTTTAACCCCTGAGCCATCTATCCAGGCTCCAATAAAACGAGTCTACATTTATGTGTATGAATATTTTGCCTGGGTATGTGCACCACATGTCTGTCTGGTACTGTGGTACCCTTAGAAGTAAGAAGAGGGCATCAGATCCTTGGAACTGGAGTTACAGATGATGTGAGCCACCACATGGGTGCTGGGAAGTGAATTCAGGTCCTCTGTAAGAGCTTCGAGTGCTTTTAACCCCTGAGCTACCGCTCAGCCCTCTAGTCCAAGTGTTAACGGTCATTGTTCCGAGGCCCGACTCCTCTGTTAGATTGACTTTGGTTCTCTCTGGTGTAGAGAAGCACTCAGTGAGATATCTAAGCATGCGTGTGCTGTGCACCGGAACAAGAAGGAGCTCCTTCATAGTTCAAGTCCTAGGCCTGAGCTGGGTGGAGGCCACAGGCCTGGAATCCCAGCCTTGGAAGGCTGAGGCAGAAGGACTAGGAGTTTGAGGCTAGACTCAAGTACATAGAGAATGCAAGGCTAGCCTGGGCTACAAAGCAAGACTTGTCTCAAACAAACAACAGACAAGGACTTGAAATGTAGCCCAGTGGTAATGAGAGCCTGCTTGTTTTTAAAGGAATTTTTGAAAGGGGTAGGCAAGGTGGTGCACACCTTTAATCCCAGCACTTGGGAAGATCTCTGTGAGTTGGAGGCCAGCCTGGTCTACCCTAGGCCTGGGTAATTAGACCCCCTACACACACACACACACACACACACACACACACACACACACACACACACACGAAGGAAGAAAGGAAGAAAAGATTACAGGGTAACAAAAATGGCAGGTCTCAGTGAAAACACGAAGTAACTCTTTTTAGTAACTCAACTTGTTCTTTCCCCTGGGGACCGAGGAGGTCACTCCACACCAGAATTCTCTAAGCCTTGGCAGAGAAGACCGACAGTGAAAGATGACACTGGCGCTTTCCTCAGGGACCTCCGCCACATTTTTCTTAATCATATTGATAAATAGTCAAGACACTCTCAGGGCTTTTTCCTCACCCCCGAAGCGGAACCTTGAACAGGAAATACGGGGAAGAGGCTGTGCAGATGCGGGGCAGGTGATTCCTGACTTTTGCTTCAAGTTTGCCTCAAGACTGGCAGGGCACGCTTACAGAGGAGGAGGGCTTGGTAACATGGAAGTCCATGGAAGCATGGCCTCACTAGCTGCTGTCCCTGCTTGTCCTCTGGGTCTGGCCTGGTCCCCAGGAGCCTTGATGGGTTCCAGCCATTGAACTGGATTAAACAGATGAGAGGAGGAGCTAGGAAAATTGGGAGGGGGGGATTTGGACAAGACATGTAGTGCTACTCAGAAGGGTCATAGGATCGTCTGGCCAAAGTGTGCAAGGAGGCAGAGACGAGAGCGGCGTGCAGCCAGGGGGCCATCATGAGATCGTCTGGCCGGCCATAGTGTGCAAGGAGGCAGAGACGAGAGTGCTGTGCAGCCAGGGGGCCATCATGTTGCCAGTGCTTTTTTTAAAAGACCTGTGCTCATTTGAGGGGGAAACAAAGGATGCATCAGCTTTATGTCAGCCAGCAAGAGGGCCAGCAGTCAAGCCTGTGACTCCAATACAAGGAACCCAGGGGCGACTCGCTCTGATGGGGGTGTTTAACTTACCTCCCAAGATACTGGAAACCAGAAAGTAAGGGCATCCGTTTGGAGTTGACTGGGATGTGGTCAGTTGACTTGGGGCATTTTTGGAGTTGATTGACCTGGGTGGTTGGTCATTTGAATAGTCACTCTGAGGACCGTGAAATGGCTTCGCAGGTAAGGGCGCCGGCTTGCCGCCAAGCCTGCTGACCTGAGCTCAACCCTTGGGGTCCACGTGTTGGGAAGAGGAGAGCACCAGCTTCTGCAGGCTCTGATCTCCGCCTCTGTGAGATTGGTGCACCACATGCCCGCACACAAGCATCCTACATGCACCCACACATACCCATCTATACCCATACACACACATAAATAAATGTCATAAACAATTTCTAACTGAAAAAAAAATCTGTGCATACACTGTTGCTTCCGGGTCATGATCATCATTCCTGATTTGGCTTCCTTAATCATATCACTTTCCTAAAATTCCTGTGTTCAGATTTCTTTATATTTTTCCCCCTTAGTAAACTCCTGTTGGATTCATAATTTAAACAGGACGTCCATGGAAACCATTTCTGCCCTGTGTGTTCTTTTGACACACCACATCGCTCTGTGGGTTCAGTCAGAGCCGGGCGCGCTTCACTGATCACCCCCAAACTAAAGAGGCCCTTAAAGCCGTCAGCGGTGGTGGGCCAGTTCCGAAGCCGGAGCACGGCGGGGGCCAGGCCAGATGGCCAAGCCAGGCTCCCAAGACATAATGTGTGTTCTGTAGCTCTTGGCTTCAGCACCCTGGGCAGCTGACAGTCAGAAGGCCAAGGGGGAGGGAGCGGATTTCCCACTCTCCGTTTGTTCTGTGGCCATCTCCAGGAATGAACTGTAGGGTGGTACAAGTGTTTCCTGACCATGATTAAAACCTCCGGGAAACTGGCGAAAGCACAGGCTGAGAGTTCTGAACCCCTGCTGGCCACTGTCATGTCCCGTGCCTGTCTTCTGTTCCAGACCCCGCCCACCCCCACCCCTCCCTTCAGGCTCCCATGGTGTATAAGGTAGAGGGGGGCAGGCCTGCTCACTTTTCTGAATTCTCAAGTGCCTTAGAGGTGGTATTTCACAAACAGCCGGGTCTATGGAGGCTCTGCGTTCAACTTGTATAGGGCTGATAGACAGACGGACACTTCCCCTCTGCTCCACCCGGTGTTATCCCACCACTGTTGAGGGTGGGGGAGAAATGGCATTCACTGCCGAGTATGTTACAGTGGTTCCTTGAGCCCCTGGTACAGTTTCTTAAGGTGGCTGACGTCCTGGACTCTGAGATACTGTGTAGTCAGGGGTTCTGTTGCTGCAAAGAAACACCATGACCAAAAGCAAGTTGGGGAGGAAAGGGTTTATTTGACTTACACTTCCATATCTCTGTTCATTATTGAAGGAAGTCAGGACAGGAACTCAAACAGGGCAGGAACCTGGAGGCAGGAGCTGATGCAGAGGCCATGGAGGGGGTGCTGCTTACTGGGCTTGATGCTCATGGTTGCTCAACCTGCTTTCTTATAGAATCCAGGACCACCAGTCTAGGGATGGCACCACCCACCATGGGCTGGGCCCTCCCCATCAATCACTCATTAAGGAAGTGTCTTACAGGCCTGCCTACAGTCTGATCTTACGGAAGCATTTTCTCAGTTGTGGTTCCCTCCTCTCAGGATGACTTTAGCTTGTGTCAACTTGACAAAAAGCCATCCAGCACAGACGCCATAGTTAATCAGTAGACCGCATGGGCCTCAGAAGGAGGATGAAGTTCTGACCTAAGACCCAGAGCAGGAGGTGGTTTGGTTTGGTTTTTCTCCTTTAAACTGAGCAAGCACCTCCTAGGTCTCTGGAAAAAAAGACTAAAGGTTTCTTGTCAGTTATCTGTGGAAAGCAAGGCCCTCCCTGGGGTCTGCAAACCTTTGGTATCAGTGAGGCAGATCCTCGATGGTCCAGTGTAGTCTTTGGAGGGGGGGGTTTTGTAGGGGGATCTGTTTTCATGAAGAAGAGCTAGTCACACAAGGCAGTGAGTGGTAGCACCCGTGGGCTTCCCTATGTTACAGCTGTGCCTTTTTTTAGTCACACCTCTCTCTGGATGTTGAGGATGAGTTTTGGAATGGACCTGGAGATTTTCTTGGGTTTAGATAGCTGCCCTTCTTTCTGTGACTCACATTTATACCCCGAGACAGCCTGCCCCAGGCATTGTGGGGTAGCCCCAGAGCTGTGCTGCCGCGGCCCAAGCCTTAGCACTTGCCTGTTTACTGCGTCTCCGCACATTATAGCTTCCTGACTTGAAATAGGGTTTGAACAGACCAAAAACACGTTTCTGGCTGTCCTCCAGAGTTTGACTCCTGCTTCCCAATAATGCCGTAAAAACGCTCGGTCAAATAAATTCTCAGGAACTGAAGAGAACACATTCCCCGTTCTGTATGATCGCAGGGAAGGGAGACAGGTCACAGCTGACCGCCTGGCTTGCTGCCTCAGGCACAGGAAAACCAAACTGCAGAGCGCCTCTTGCCAGTGTTTTCTAGTGATCAGAGGTAATTCTCTGTGTGTGATCGATGGGCTTTCCATGTGCGCTTTGCACGTTTATATCCACTGATGCTCTTGGGTTCCATAAAATACTGCTTTTACATCCTGCTCGGTGATATGTTATTAGTATATGTTATGAAGTGTTTGAGCCTTGGCTCAGTTTTCTGTTTAGTAAGCTTGTAGTGTTAGCAATGGAAAGAATCCTTCTTTGTGTGTGTGAACATGCTTGTATACATGTGCATGTGTGTGTGTGTTCACATGTGTGTGTGAGAATGTGAGTGCAGAGTGACAACTACCTTTCCCTAGAAATTATAAAATCTTTAGCATTCAGGATTGCATCAGAGAAGAGATTGGCATATTCAAATGAGAGTACATTAGGGAGAGTTTCTCTGCAAAGTGACTGTATTTCAGAAGATGTGAATGTGGGAGCGGGCAGAAAGTGTAGCGGAGAGAATCAGTGAAGCTGTTACCACTCCTAGTAAGGAGGAAAGGAAGGGCTGATGTGACCTGGGGGAGGGGTGCGTATGGGGGAGCTGCCTTCAGCGTGACCTTCAGTACAGAGGCGCAGGTGGCCACCTGAGACTTGACCCAAGACTGCCCACTCTCTCCTGTCACCCTTCTCTTTGGTCATGATTCCCCATTGACTGACCTCAATCAGAAGCCAGAGTTAGAAGGGCAACAGGTCCTTTGTCTTGGCTTCTAGAGAACAAACATGACCTGGTTGAAGGCACCTGAAAGGCCTCTGGAACATTCCCACTACATGTGTCCAACTATTGCTGACAGAGGCATAAGACTCTATAGAAAGTGTATTTTCATTTTAAAAATAAAAGTATTTGTTGATGCATGATTAACATGCAATAAACTGAACATAATTGAAGCATGCAACTTGATACATTTTGATGTTTAGATCTACCTGTGAAACCATGATAGTGAATTTGTCATACTTTAACATTTAAGATAGTCATATGGTTCCTTTAGGAAATTATGGAAAGATATCATGAAATCAAGCCATAACAGACACAATTTCAAAAGTGTTGACTCAGACAAAATATACAAAATATAAAATCCAAAGTTCATGAGGTGTGTGCGGATCTAGCTCGGTGGGTAGAGCACTTGTCTAGCAGGCAGGAGATCATGGTTCATCCTCAGCACTGCAGGCTAATGATTTCCACCCAAAAACAGCAAAAATGATAGGCCCAATGGAACAGGCCTCATAATTCCCCATGTTCAGGAGGCTGAGGTGAGAAGATCCCATGTTTGAGGCTAGCCTGGGATACAGAGTCAGTTCCCCGAGCAATTTAGTGAGACCCTGTCTCAAAACACAAAAAGAGGGCTGAGCATGCAGCTCAGCAGAAGAGCATGCACAAAGCTCTGTGTTCAATCCCAGCTCCACACACATTCTCACAAAACTTGGGAGAAACACTTTCATCTGACTTCATAGTAAAAAAAGAAAATGAAGTGAAGTTTGAAAGTTTTTTTTCAATCTGAACTTTGCATTTGTTTATTGCCAAATATTTAAAACAAAACATGGGACTGGACACATGGCTTAGCAACTAGGAGTGTTAGCTGTGCTTGCAGAGAACCTGAGTTCAGATCTCAGCACCCAGATCTGGCAGCTCTCAACTGCCAGTAACTCCAGCTCCAGAGAATCCAACAGTCTTCTGGCCTTTGCAATCACTGTGCCCAAGTTCACAAGCACCCCCCTTCCACATGTAGATACAATTTAAAAATCATGAAAATAAAACTGATCCAAATGTAAGCCTGTGGCTCTATATGGTCTGAGTAGTTAGCAATTTAAGTTTTGAGAAAATCAGTGCTAAATATGTGTTTATTTAGCTCTGGCGGAACGGTAGATGTGAAGTTCCGGTGTGCGCCGTATACGATAGTCATATGTCAAACACAGTTCAGGAAACAGGCTCAAGATTGGGTGAAAGATCTCTGTAAAACCTTGGTCCTCAGGGAGAGAGTGTTCGGAGGTGTGATGATTAAACTTGGTGGCCAGCTTGATAATACCAGTGAAGAGGGAACCTCACAGTTGGTTAATTGCCTCCATCAGGTTGGCCTGTGAGCCTGTCTGTGGGGTATTTTCTTGGTTGCTAATTGATGGAGCATGGGCCATCCTACTGTGAGCCAGGGCCATCTTTAGGCAGGTGGGCCTCACCTCTGTGAGAAGGGAAGCTGCTAAGCAAGCCTGAGAAAGCAGCCAGTAAGTAGTATTGCTTTGTGTCTCCGCTTAGCTCCTGCCTCCAAGGTCTCGGCATCAGGCATCACTCTGTGACAGACTAGTCAGTCTGTGAGCAAATTAAACTCTTTTCTCCCACAGGCTGGTCCGGTCAGGGTTTTATCACATCAACAGAGAAGCCCACCAGGACAGGAGGGGAGTTGTGCTATTGATAACTGCTCACAGCTGTCACTGTCACCATTGTTGAGTATTTAGTGTGCATTTGGCACCAGCCACCACTTCATTTGATCCCGTGCAAACCACAGGAAGTAGATACTGCTGTGCTCCCTCCTTTACAGATGAAGATAATCTTAGAAATGTGGAGACTGAAGTGAGTCGCAAAAGCCACAATCTTACTGTCTAAAGGTCACAAAGCTTGTAAGTGATAGAGCCACAGCAGATCTGGATTCCTGCTTTATCCTATTCTGCGTTATATTATGCGGCATGCCAGTCACCCGCAAACACATTTAAGGAATTATTAGCAGCAAGTTTTTGATACCCACCTTTAGTGAAACAGAGTGCTAAAGTTCTACCTGGGTTGAGAGCTGGCACCCACAGCCTTCACCGTCCTCAGAGTCCTGTGTTTCTAAGACATTTGTTCTCAACCTGTGGGTCGTGACCCCTCTGGGGATCAAACATCAGATATCTTGAGTACCAGATATTTACATTACAGTTCATAACAGTAGCAAAGTTACAGTTATGAGGTAGCAATGAAATAATTTTATGGCTGGTAGTTACTACAACATGAGGAACTATATTAAAGGGTCGCAGCACTGGAAGGCTGAGAACCGCTGCTCTAAGGAAATACAGGATCTCCTAATGCCAGGGAAGGAAGTCCAGGGCTGGTGGAGGAGTGCTGCATCTGTCCTCAGGGTCGTGGTAGCATCTGTCAGCACAAGAGCTTGGCCCAGCCCCCCAGGCTTCTGTTTGCTGGCTTTCAAATGCAACCGGCAAATCCAGAGTGCTCTCACAGTCCAGGGTAAGGGCTGGTATTACTTCGGTCTGTACGAGGCTGACTCCTCACACAGGTCTTCAGAGAAGTGTCCTTTGGCCACCTGTATCATGCCACTTGTCACAGTCTCGCCTATTTTTCTTCAAAACGGTGGTCCTTACCAGACAGTCTGTTTTCAAACTTGTTGGTCTTTAGGCTATCTGCTCTTGCTTAAAAATATTGAGGACCAAAAGAGTAAACACAAATTATACCATTTTGCAATTTAAATGACAATAATGGGCAACAAAGTATGGAAAAAATGAGTGTACTTTCTACTACCATGAAGCTTAGCATTATTTGGGGTGTGTGTGTGTGTATTTCCTCTGTTCATAAAAGATAGCTAGGTTGTTGAACAGCTTCTGCTGTCCAACCTTATCTGACCTAAATATGTTATTTAGGTAAAAGTTGATGAAGAAAGTCTGACCTCATAAAGGCTTGTAGTTCCCCTTCGTATGGAAAAGGGAGAGTTTTTTTTTTTTTTTGGTTTTTCGAGACAGGGTTTCTCTGTGTAGCTTTGCACCTTTCCTGGAACTCACTTGGTAGTCCAGGCTGGCCTCGAACTCACAGAGATCCGCCTGGCTCTGCCTCCCGAGTGCTGGGATTAAAGGTGTGCACCACCACCGCCCGGCGGGAGAGATATTTTAATAATCTTTTCACTTATAGACAGTATCTAATTTATCATGGTTCAGGTGAATACTTTTCAACTTTATAACAGTTCAGAAATCAAGCCCACATAGCCATTCTGTTCACTTCCAGTACGGTGGTCTGTAAATCACAGGGAGCGTTCAGCACTGCACTGTAAGGGGGCTTGTATGTAAGTGTGAGACTATAAAGGTAGGCTAGTCTAAGTTACACTCTACTCTAGGCTACCTTTATTAAATGCATTTTACAATTTAAGATAATTTCAATTTGTGAAGGATTTATTAGGAGTATATATTCTCATTAAAATTCAAGGAACTTCTGAAATTATAGAAATTACATTTTTACAATTCTAAACCTCAACAAATCTTTGTCTCTTAATGCTGGATGCTGTGTAGAACCTGTGCCCTGGAAATGCTTTTGTGAGCCATTCCCAAGCAGCCGGCAGTGGAATGCTTTCTCGAAAGGCTCAGCGTCTTCCCAGATTATGGTTTACCATCAATTTCATCATACCATTAAATAAGTCTTGAAAAAAATCATCAAGTCCTCCAAGAATAGAAATGCCCCTTCTAATCAGATTTCAACTTCTCACATGCAGTGGGATTGGAATCCTTTTCCTTGGTTGTGGTTGATATATTGTGCACCCCAATAAACTTTTCTGGGGGTCAGAGAACAGAACAGCCACCATATAAAACATAGGTTTATGCAGTGGTAGCACACACACCTTTAATCCTAGCATTCAGGAAGCAGAGATCCATTTTGATCTCTATGAGTTCAAAGGCACACTGGAAACAGCCAGGCATGGTGACACATGCCTTTAATCCCATTAAAGTGATGGCAGGAAGCAGAAAGGTATATAAGGTGTGAGGACCAGGAACTAGAGTCTTGTTAAGCTTTTAAGCTTTCAGCAGCAGTTCAGCTGAGATCCGTTTGGATGAGGACTCAAAGGCTTTCAGGAAACAAGATCAGCTGAGAAACTGGCGAGGTGAGGTTGGCTCTGGCTTGTACTGTTTCTCTCATCTTTCAGCGTTCACCCCAATATCTGGCCCCGTGTTTTTTATTAATAAGACCCTTGAAGATTCGTGCTACACTTGATAGACTAAATTACCGGTTCCTGACATAGTGCCTTGGTAAATATTTGTTGAAAATATTGGTTTATTGAAATGCTTTTATTCCTACATCCAATTCCTATCTGTGTCCATTACCTTACCGTGTCAGTAGGGAAACTACCTTTCAGAACACACCTGGACATCCAGATCCCGTGACTTAGGTGGCTGCTGTATCCACTCCTTCACAACGTTTCCAGGGCATTAATCCACGATTCTGTGTTTGCCTCTTTATTTAAGATCCATACGGGCTTACAGCATCTCCTCATCAGGACCTGTCAGCCCAGCTGTGTGCCCCTGGACGAGAAACTCCTGCCCCAGCTCTTAAAGGAAGCAGGCTATGCTACGCATATGGTCGGGAAATGGCACCTGGGAATGTGCCAGAAGGAATGTCTGCCGACACGCCGAGGATTCGATACCTACTTTGGTAACGGAAATGCATATGTTTCTTTAACAACACAGGCCTGCTGCAGCCAGCTCCTAAAGCACACCCAAGTGTCAGCAAACAAAATGACCGGGAACTTGAGCACAGAGTAAATCAGCCAGCACCATCGTGGGGCGACTTTCTGATGCTCCCTCCATAAGCCAGCTCCGTGCTGAGCTCTGGGTGGGTATGTGCTCACAGCAAGGTAGTCGTCGCCTTTGCTGGAGCGCTAAGGGGAAGTGTTAGGGGAGTTTATATCCGAGATCGCTTTGCACTCTAGAATCTTCTTACCTAAAGATGATAGCGGCAGAGTTTTATGGAATCAGAGGCAGATTTTGTGTTTCCTTCACTGAAGTTCACAGTGTTCAAACACAGTGGCCTGTGTTCAAAGCCCCCTCTCCAGGGGGAAGGAGGAGGACTCACTTTCCCTAAGCATATTCTCCTGCCTGTGAGATCTGTTTCTGGAATTACTAGGTTGGAGAAAGTCCATTTACTTGTTTTTTTGTTTGTTCGTTTTTGTTTTTCGAGACAGGGTTTCACTGGGTAGCTCTGGCTGTCCTGGAACTCACTCTGTAGACCAGGCTGGCCTCGAACTCACAGAGATCCGCCTGCTTCTGCCTCCCAGGCGCTGGGATTAAAGGCGTGCGCCACCACCACCCAGCTGAGAAAAATCAGTTTAAAAAATTAATAACAACTAAAGAGAGACAATAAAAAATGGTCGTGGGAGATAATGGAGCACTAACGAGAAACTGGAGAGCCCTCGGAAGTAAAGGTGCGATCTAACATTTGTTTGCAAGTGGACACTGTAAACCTGTTATAAACTGCTATCATTACTGGCCTGCTTGCCGGTAACGGTGTGTCTTTCTGTCAAGTTCTTTCATGCTGAGCTGTCTTTCTGTCTGTTTAGTTCCCTCTCTCCCTCCCTCCCATCTGCTTCTCCAAACTGGATGCATACTTAACGTAAACATTTAAGCAGAATAATAAAATTGGAGTGACTGGTAAGACATGGAATAATGTAAATTTACCAAATTGCAAACAAACAAACAAAAAAGAATAAATGTGAAAAGCTGCCTGGCTCCAGGAGCACTCCGCATTCAAGTCTAAGATAGGAGACTTCTTATGTCAGACGGGTGGGGTGTAGAGGGAGAGGCTGCAAGAGGATGTTAATACAAGCTAAGTGGACAGTGGGTGTTGAGGAACAGCGAAGCTGCTTCCGACTCTTAGCTGTGAGAGAAGCGTCTTGGGAAGAAGGTAGAGTGGAGAGCGTCACTCCAGTCCCAAAGTGATGGCTCCGTCATAGCTTGTTTTTAGGTGTTTGCTTCCATGTGAGGTAAGGCCAAAGCAGAGTTCTGTGAAAAGGAGTGGGTCCACATACACTCGGACGGATGCAGCCAAGCACTTGGATCTAAAGCTGAGGTCAGGATGCAGGCATGTCAGACAGGAGAGCAGGCGTGTCCCTCTCCTACCTACCCAGGTGTGCTGCAGCGCCGCTAGCCAGCCGCTCGCCAGCCGTCACATCCTTTCTGGCTGAGTCTGAACAAGTCTTCAGCGCCCTTGAGTATCTGTTAAAAATCAACCTTCATTGATTTCACATCCTGGAAATTCAACAGGAATGCCTTGTGCACCCTGGGGATTTTTTTTTTCATGTAGGCCTCTGCTAGAGGATGTGTTACTGTCTGTCCTTTGACAGACTGGGGATATTTAAAAATCCTTATTAAAATCCAAGTTGTGTCCTTACCATTTTAGTAGGACAGCTGGGGAGATAGTTCATTGGGTAAAGTGTGGGCACCGATGAACCTGAGTTCGATCCCTAGACCTACGTAAAAAAAGCTGGTGTCACTTAGGTTCTGATCCTGGCATTCAGGCTGTGGAGATGGGTGGCCAGGCGACCTAGCTTATTTGTCAAGTCAGTAAAAGAACCTGTCTCCAAAAAAACGAGGGAGCCAGCTCCCGCCAGTGACATCAGGGTCGTCCCTTGGCCTCGGCCTACGCTTACACACAGACACAGACTAAAAACTTCACGTGAAAGGCAGAAATCATACACCTTTGTGAGAGTGAAGGTCTACCCCGGACCTCGAGAGACCAGTTCCCACATTCACATGGAGAGAGACGTGCAGCCGAGAGGCATGTTTGGAGCACACGGCCCGTCTAGCTTGTGCTTTAGCTGTCCTGCTGGAAGCAGTTAGGTTGTGGTCAGTGCCTTCAAAGCCACGGAAGTCCACCCTTGATGGGTAACTGTGCTGATGTGGACTTAATAAAACTGTGGAAGGACACAGATCTGTTGCTTTTTTCATCTTTTGGGGGGGGGGCCTGACACCCAGCTCCCAGATAAATCATACATGGAAGCTTATATACTTATGAACGCCCGGCCTTAGCTTGGCTTGTTTCTTGCCAGCTTTCCTTATCTTAAATTATCTCCATCTACCTTTTGCCTCTGGGCTTTTCCCATTCTCTTACTCTTACTCTGTGGCTTGCTGGTTGTGTAGCTGGGTGGCTAGTCCCTGACGTCCTCTCCTTCTCTGGCTTCTCTTCCTCTTTTTCTCTCCTCCCAGATTTCTCCTTCTATATATTCTCTCTGCCTGCCAGCCCCGCCTATCCTTTCTCCTGCCTTGCTATTGGCCGTTCAGTTCTTTATTAGACCATCAAGTGTTTTAGAAAAGCACAGTAACACAGCTTTACAGAGTTAAAACAAATGCAACATAAACAAAAGTAACACACCTTAAACTAATAGTCTACTACACAGATTTAGTTGTTCAAAAGTATTTTCTAAAGTTTCTCACAAAAACATGGGCTGCTGTCATCCTTAGGTTCAGCCTTCAAGTTCAAGTTTGTGAGTTGTGATGGTGAAGGCACTGTGTGACTGTCACTGGTTCTGTGGTCAGTTTGGCCAAGTATTTGAGGAACCAGTTCTGTTTCTACAGTTCTCCTATTGGTCATATCATTTAATATTTATGATTCTTATAACCGAATATACCCTGTGCCTATGTCCTCCACAGTGATAGTTTATATTAAATGGATAGGGAACCTGAAATTTTCTCTCCAAACTCTAATACCTCATTGATGTGAAAAACACAAAGTAGGTCCTCATCACTTTAATTGCCAAGGGAAGGGTTGAAATTATCCTTCATTTTATTTATTTATTTCTGTGTGTGTGCGTGTGCACGCATATGTGTGCATGACAGCATGCGTGTGGAGGTCTGAGGACACTTGCAGGAGTCAGTTCTCTCCTTCCACCGTGTGGAACTCAGGGATCGAACTCAGGCCGTCAGGTTGGGTGGCAGACACCTTTCCGCACTGAGCCATCTCGCCAGCCCTGAAATTAGTTTTTGTGAATACATATTTTCTATTTCACAGTAAGTAATAAACATGTTGGATTTCTTTGCTATAACTATAGATGAAAATCATATGACAAGTTATCTTACGGTCAATATACTAACTATATTTAGCACCTTGACCTTGGATCATGGAAGAAATAGTTCATCTACAATGAATTGAATCATTATATAAGTTGAATAAGGCTCTTAATTATCATTGTGGAGAAAATTCATGGGAAGGGAAAGAGCTGGGCCCATTTTTCACCATTTTAAGAATAAAAAGGAGTATATTTAAGAATATAGCTAAGATCCCAGGAAAGTTTATTTCTTTTTAATAGCTATATTGGGGTGTAATTCACACACCACGCAGTTCACCCAATTAAGGAATTTAATTTAGTGATTTTTAAACAAGTTGAGAGATTGTGTCATTATCACCACAATCCAGTTGTAGGACTTTTTTTTTTTTATCACTCACAAGAGAAACCAAATTCCACGAGCAGTCACCCCAGCTTCCCCGCAACTCCCAGCCCTGGGCCATCACTAACTAACTACCTTCTCCTTTGTGTTGACTGACTTATTCTGAGCAAGTCTTCGAGTTTAATCATGATAAAGCTTGCTTTCATACTTCAGCAAAACGTGGCACGTTTGTGGAACAGCTATTGCAGACTGCCCTCTCTCCTGTGCATCAGTCCCTGTCGTGGGAGGGGTATCTGCTAGAGAAACAGCGACAGGCCGTTCAGCTCAGTGAGCAGCGTGTCTCTAAATAGCAGGTGAGGTGCTGTATGTGGAACGGTCTAGATAGAACGATCTAC